>NW_015150691.1:570655-583312 GCF_000732505.1 Cyprinodon variegatus
ACATATTGCTTGTTCTGTCCCTAATCGTGCCAGACCTGCAAACCTTTTCCCATGTCCATTTGGAAAGCTTGAGTTTCATACAGTTTTGCAGCTCTGCAGTCAGGGGCTCTTTGTCTGAGTCTCACAGCAGGGGTCCCCTCAGTCTCACACCCAGGGCATGGTCCTCATCCAGTTTGGCTCTAAAAGTTCTGAAACTTAAGAGAAATGTGTTGCAAAAGGTCTGTTTGCAGCAGTTCGGTTCTGAAAGGTTCTTACTTATCCTTGATGGCTCTGGGGATCTGGTTCCCCTGGGGCCCGCATCTCCACTGCGGACCCCAGCTTCATGGGCATGGGAGAGGAGGCAAGGAGAGCAGGAGCCAAAGGGTGCAGGAGGAAATGAAGGGCTAGAGCAGAACAGAGATAATTCTGTGTGCTCTCTGGTTTTCACTGTCTTCACAGAAAGGGAGGTGGTTTTTCACACCTCTGGTGGCTTCCATGTGATTGGCCTGTGACTGCTTTGGCTGAAAAGGGGGGGCTGCAGAAGTCCCCCAGCTGTTATTCACCAAAGCTGCTTGTTCTCCTCTGGTCATCCTATCAAGATGAAATATGGACACTGGTTCCCAATGTCCAAAAAGTTTGATCATGGCATATGGCACAACAATGTGCAGAGCAGTCTAGTTTTCCGAAAACACTTTAGTAGTAGAAGAAGAAGCTGCGTGTTTTGTAAACGAACCTATACTTGTCTGCTCATCCTCATCTTTAGTCAATCGTTGTGCCTGCCCCTCACATTTCTTTTTCTGCGTTTCTTCAGTCGTCTCTGTTGATGTCGTTTTTTCCACTATGGACCTTTGTTGCATCATACTTTTGTTTTTGGTGGTAATTTTAGTTAGGTTAAGGGATCAGAGGTACCTTATGCTAATGCCCTTTACTACAGGGATAGAGGGCAGGATGGCACACAAAACAACCTCTTGATTGGAATGAAATTCCTCTCCAATCGGGCCGAACGAGAATCTTCACTATGAAGTGTTTACATGACACATTTCATACTGGATGAGCTAAATGCAGCTATCGAAGCATCCTGGGCCTCCATAACACCTCAGCAGTACCACAGGCTGATTGCCTCTATGCCACGCCGCATGGAAGCAGTCATTTCTGCAAAAGGATACCTGATCAAGTGTTGAGTTCATAACTATACATAATTATTTGAAGGTTGACTTTTTTTGAATTAAGAACACTTTTCTTTTATTGGTCTGATGAAATATGCTAATTTTGTGAGATAGGAATTTTGGGTTTTCATGAGCTGTATGCCAAAATCATCCAATAAAAGACCTGAAATATTTCAATAAGTGTGCAATGAATCAATATATGAATGTTCAAGTTTTATCATTACATTATGAAAAAAAAATAACTTTATTACAATATGGTAATATTTTGAGGACCTGTAGATATACACTGTAAGATGTTTTAACTGCTTGTTGTGTTAATTTTAATATTTATAGCTTTCAGCAAGTAAAAAAATTACAATTTAGTCTCCAGCTGTGTGATGTTGATATTGAACCTCTTTGCATAGTTGGACTTTCCACAATTTGTTCTTAATAACCGAAAGAAAATTATAAAGCATCTTGGTAATAAAGGTGTTTTTAAACATAAATGTTGACGAATCTCATTAAATCGACATATTAATTTGTTTTTGTTTTTTTCTTACTGCAGAATGACTTATAGTATACAATAAAGAAATAGTAGCTGTGCACATTTGAATTGGGCTGTTTTATGATATGAAGCCCAGCATTAGGTGGAGCTGTTGGAGAGCTGGATCTCCAACCTCTGGAGGGAGCTTGATAGGAGGAGAGAGCTGCTTCCTCTCTCTCCTCTCTGTCTTTCCCCGCTTTAACATCCAGGTAAAAGCTTCTCTCACTTCCATCTCCTTCCGGACCGGATCCCTCCGTGCAGCTGCTGCAGAGAGGCGGATGATGCAGCGATAAGGACCGCAGCATCCTCTCCGTTGTGCCGCACTCAGCCAGGCAGCTGTTGCTCAATGATAGAGGGGGAGAGCGGAGGGCAACGCACAGGCCGAACCATGCCGCTGATTATCAAACGGTAACCCGCTTCCTCAACCTCTGCGGGTCCATTGGATGCGACTAGACCAAACCCCTCCCAAGGGTTTTCTGTCCTTTTTTTTTTTTTTTTTTTTGTCGGTGCGGGGAGAGGTGTGCCAATGGAGAAGAGCACTCCGCAGCCGCAGCCCCAGCTCCAGCTGTCCATAGCGAAGAGTGAAAGTCCTGCCGAGGACATCTCCGGTCTGACGGACGAGGAGCTGCTGAGGTGGACCAAAGAGGAGCTGGTGCGCCGGCTGAGGCGCTCTGAGGCCGATAAGATGAGCGTGATCCTAGACCACGGGAATCTCATCCGAGAGGTCAACCGCAGCCTCCAGCTGCACCTGAACGAGATCAGGGGGCTGAAGGTGAGGGGGAGGGAAAAGGGTGGAGGGGCGCGCTTTGGTGAAGGATGAGATCATAGGTTTGAGGCGCACCTGAGAGCGCGCATCTATGATGTTAGATAGGATAGGACTGAACTTCGCCTTGTCGTTTCCCTGGGCCTTTGTTCCGGATGGACATGCTGAATTTAAGCTTAAATAATTCAATGATGCTTAATAGCTCATTGGTTGGGTAGCATGCTTTAAAGCATTACCAGTCACAGTTTGGGCCTATCACTGATCTACTCAATTAATTTACATAGTAACCAGCAAAACTGTTAACATGAACTGGACTTTAAATATATATATTTTTTCATTTCACACCTAAAATTGTATATATTTCATTAGTATTTTATGATCAGGGCTGCCAGCTTTTTACCTAACCTTGGGGTGAGATTTATAAATAGTTTGGACAGGAAACCCTGTCAGGTTGGAGGTTTTCAGAGGATTTAACTGAAACTAAGTGTCAGAATGTGGGATTTCTATAGCACAGTTAATATTGCTGAGTAACAATAGGTGATCTGTAATTATGTGGAAAATTTTTCTCACAATATTATTTTCTACATTCTGGTGATTTTTAGAGAATAGAAGTAAAGAAGCATGGGCCCTACTGTAATACTTGCATCTTAAATATACTTTAAAGTAAGAATTTCACAACTATATTCATTAATTATTTTCTGCAGTTCAACTAATAAGCTATTATTTGATTACTTGCACTAATGCAGGAACCAGTGCAATCGAAACCTATGCAAACTACACTGTGTATGAATATTTGGTAATAGACTAAGGATTAAATATCTTAAGTTATTATCTTATTCGTTTTTTTTTTTTTTTACAATTGACAAAACAGCTAAACAATTCAGACCTTCTAGGAGGCTGTAGATTCAACAAAAACTCACCATGATGGGAGACGGCACTTCTCTGGGTGTTTCAGTTTGATAGATATGATGGAAATTACGTTTTTAAACATATTCAGTGGACCAAAATAAAGATAAATGAATATGATAAGTAATAATAAAATGAGAACATCCCAGTGGTTCTCTTTTTATGAATCCTGGATAACCGAGTTTTTCTGCACATCCTCTCTGGATGTGGTTGTTTTTTTTCTTGGGTGGCTGATCTTTTGAAAAATAAAATGCAATGGTTGTTTGTTTTTGTTTTTTTGTGGAGCTCATATGGGTTTGAAAGGCAAACCTGAAAGCTTTAAGAATTAAAATATTTGTGTTGGTTGAATTACTCCTAAATTCCAACGGGAGATTATTAAACTAGACTGAGTAGAGTTTTTTAAAGTCCGTCATTTTTTAGTGTGAGAAATTGGGAATATGAGTGAGAGTGTGTGAAGACAGTGAGATGGGTGAGTCTCACTCCCAATGGGTGAGAGTTGACAGCCCTGATACCTTAATAACTACAAAGTATTTCTTGTTTTCTGGAGGTGGTACAATCCTCTTTTTGACCTGAAAAACGTCCATTTAAGTTCTGGTTTAAGTTCCCTGGCTCAACATCTTTTGACCAGATTTGCACACGTTTAGATATTTTTACTCAGAATTATCTTTGAAAAATATAGCAGAATCTCAGTCAGCTATGTTAGAGTGGTTGCAATGCTGGAAATCTGCCCCACTCACAAAACTTCAGACAGGTTTCCTCCATGATGCACTGATCTTAGCTCCCTACATCTTCCCATTAACTCTTGACCTGCTTTTCTGTTTCTCCTGAAGAAAATAATCCCTGCAGAATGCTGCGGCCATTATCTTGTCATGTTAAGGGTGGTGTACACAAGGGTATAGGGGTGTCACAATCCAAAACTTTCAAAGTAGATATCGATCCTGTGGAAAATATTGGATTCTCTATATAATTTTTGATGCATGGGGATATAAAAAAATGGCAAAATTAAACCCATAAAAACATTTTATTAAAATGAAAAACAACTTTTCTAATTTCAACATGAGCATTCTCAGCAGAATCACAGATGCTAGTTAAGTAAACTTTCAAATAAATAATCCAAATATAACAAAATCTGAAAAGGTCAAAAGTGAGTGACATCGTCAAAAGTTAAGGTTGCTGAAGATTATTTCAATGTGAAAAAAAAAAAAAACTAAACAGCAGCAAAAACATGCAAACAACTCCTGTCTTTAGTATGGATACCATAACGAATTAGAAGAAATGTACCCAAAATTCAGCCACCGAATATTTTCGGTCGAAAATTATGAAAAGTGCATTTTTGGTTTTTGGCCAATAGCCATTTAACACAGAGACAACACTACCGAAACCTGCGATGATGCAACAAACATCACATCAAGCACGGTTATTTTGAGTGAGGGGGTGCACTTTTAAACGCTGCACATTGGTCTCGCTTTCATGCTCAGGTCAACGGCAAAAAATGCCATAGAAATCCAAATGTCTCCATCAGCATTCTGAATATTAGAAAATGTGTCACGGAAAAGCAAACTGACATTGAGCAGGCCCACTCCGTCTGTGGAGGACGTGTTTAAAAATGCAAGAAAGTTTCTCATTTATCCTGCCAAGGCAAAGGTCATAACAAAAATATATTAGTGGTACTGAGGATAAATAGTCTAGTACTTTTATTATTGAATAATTCAATTCATTTCAGTTTACTTATATTGCGCCAATTCACAACACATGTCATCTCAAGGCACTTTACAGTTCACCAGATTATACAGTCAAATTTACGATTTAGTGAAATGCCTTGAGTTTAGAAAATTTGTTTTTTAATAGGGTTAGTACACATCGTAGCCAAAATTGCTATGATTTTTGCATTTGACATAACTTCTCTCACTGTTACTGTTTTCCTAATTTTTCAGTTTTGGCCAAGAATTTTCATTCATTCCAGTATGAGTATTTTTAACAACTCTACATGGGTATATTAAATGTAAGTTTTCTGAGACACAATGCATTTCATTTTTAATAACAGGCTAACTGTGGTCTCATCCGAACAGATCACCTTCTAACACATGCTTATGCATTAGAATGGAGCACATATGGCATTTGGAAAACTGCAGTTGTTTTCTTTTCTTGCCAGTGTTCCATAAAGGTCAGATTTGCAGAGGGTGCACATTGTCCCACCTTAGTTGTAGATCTCTACAGCAACTCGAGAGGTACAATTGACCTCTTTTCTCCTGTGATTCACACTCACCTTTCCTGTCTGTTTATTTGTGTGGACATATACTGGTAGGTTTGCATTTATGTCACACCCTTTTTACTTCTCAGGTCTTTATAATGAAGATAAAATCTTGCCATTTGCTTTTTTTGCTTTTGGTAGTTATACTATCACACAAAATTCCAATAAATACATTAAATGAACTTTGAAAAATGCACAAGATTTACGCAAGATGAAATGAGCCTGAAGATTCACCATGCCTTTCTCACTATCGCTAATCTTAGTCACTACCTTCTCTAATAAGGGTAATGTGGCACTATGTCCACAGTGTTTACAATTAAAGTTGAGACTTGCCTGAGGTAGCCTCAGCAGCACGGAGGGATCATTTGCCTCTCCCAGGGACCTTGTCACCTCTGCCCATCCAAGTGCCTAATTACACTGGAAAGAGCTGGAGGCGCTGACAAGAGGAGAGAGGGAGCAGGAGAGGGAGGATTTAGGTGAGAGGGAGGTCTTTTGGAGGTGAAAAAGGAATTATTGTAATGTTGCATTTTTGCAAAATGATGCAATTGCTTCATTTTTGCTCTTAAATCTGTCCTTTCCCCCCCCGTGGCATCTCCAGAAAGGATTAAAGCTTTATTTCATTATGATTAAATAAAACCACAGGGTGAAAAAAGTGTTCAAAATCTCATGATTTCTTAATTTTCCTTTTGATTAAATTATTGCAAACCAGTAATAATAAAAACAAGGAATCAGTGAAAGTCATTATTATCAGGGGAAAGTCTGATCAGACTTGTAATTTTTATTAAGTTATAACAACTGTTATGAATAGAATAGTTATGAATAGATCTTTAATTAAAATGTGATGGTCTTTGAAGGGTTTTGAAAAATAGCTAGGAGCAACACTGCAATTCACTCAGTAAACTATTTATTATGCTTTTCTTTATGTTCATTTTCAAATCATTGATAAGAACCCAGACTGCACTGAAATCCTTTTTATCATCTCCAGTGACTGAGCTGCATGCTGGGAAAGTGAAAAACCTGAACTACTGACCACTAGTAGAGCGCCAATGATTGAGAATATTCTCTGAATTGGCACTTACCAGCATTTTTTAAATGATCAAATTACCGCAAAAGTTAGGAATCAGATAAATATTAGGGATGTATTCTTTTGAGAAAACGGTTAATAAATAGAAGCAAAGGCCTTATATTCTGTCAGATTCACACCTACATCTGTCCAAGAACATACTTCGAAATACTTTTCTATACACATTAGTGGTCCACAGAATGAAAAAATTGGTTAAAATCAGACCTCAAAAGACAAAAAACAGCTGTGATTGGTCCTTGGTATGCCTTTCCAGCTGTCTGTGTGGTCGTCCTTCTCGATTCAGTGCCGGGGCGCGCCATTTTTAAAAACCGATGAGTAGTAACAACAATGGATAACTATGACGAAAGGTTGATTGAGGAGGTCCGGAAGTACAACCACTTGTATGATGCCTCAGACATGTTGTTTTGGAAGATAAACACTCCCGCTGCCGGCGCCGAAGAAGTTCTCGTGACCATCCGCCGAAGTTCTCGCAAGTTCTCAGATAGGCTCCCCCTTGCGCTTTGGAGGGAAACTTCTGTGCGTCCCTAGAAATTCCAGAAAAACGGTGCAGAAGCATACCAGCAAAAGGGGTTGGCAACCAGACGCGAGTGCCTTTTGATGTCTGCGGTTGCAAAGTATAATCTGTCCTTTAGAAATAAGTGCGTCCTTTGGATCTGTCTTATAAGTGCATCAACACACAGCTTATACTAGGGTGCCTTGCTTGTTTACACACTAATTTTCTCTTGCATTTCTTATAATTCTTAAAAAGAAAATAAGCCAGAATCAATATGAGCTCGGAAAAGCCTGATTGGTTCATTTCTAGTGATAACAAATGTGAATTAGTGCATTTGTTACTATTTAAATTGTTAATTATGTTCTGCCTACAGTCATGTTTCTCATTGCTTTCTTTGCTCTTCATTTTCCCTCTTATTTTTCTCCCAGGATATCAATCAGAAGTTGCAGGAGGACAATCGAGAGCTGCGGGATCTTTGCTGTTTCTTAGATGATGACCGTCAGAAAGGAAAGCGCGTGTCGAGGGAGTGGCAGCGTCTCGGACGGTACAGCGCCAGCATCATGCGCAAGGAGGTGACTCTTTACCTGCAGAAGCTCAAGGAGCTGGAGCAGAGGCAAGAGGAGGTGGTCCGAGAGAACCTGGAGCTGAAGGAGCTCTGTCTGTTGCTGGATGATGAAAAGGGGGTTTCGGGTGGAGGAGGGGATGTTATGGGGGGAGGGGGAGGTGGAGGGGGGGGGGGTGTGGGTATGGGAGGATCCCGCAACTCAATAGACAGCCAGAACAGCTTGTTGCTGGTGCCAGGGCAGGGGCTACTCATGAGAGATGTGGGCGATGGGAGCAGCACCTCGAGTGCAGGGAGCGCTGACAGCTCAGACCACCCTCACCATAAACAGACTCACCTTTCTGCAGGAGTGGGCAATGTTGGAGGTGGTGGAGAAAAAAATAGCCCTGAGCTTTTGCACAAACCCAGGTGCAGCAGTATCAGCGGAATGGGTGGACCAGACAGGGAAGTGTCCAGCCCCGAGATCCCATCCGGGCGCCACCGGAGCACAAGCCTAGAGTATCCTTACACTCTGCCCCAGCCCTGCCGGCCGCGCTGTGGCTCCATATCTATCCCTGACCACAGCCGGCTAATGCGAGGCCTGAGCCCAGAAAAATATGGGCGTAACATAGGCCACCGCAGCCCAGAGCAGCACCCCAAGCACCACAGCTCGGATCTTCTTCTGGGCCAAAGGCAGCACTATCAGGGCCAAGGGGGCAGCACGGAGCTCTATCAGAAGTACAAGCGGAGCAGTATTAGCACCACTGGTTGCGGGAGTCCCGAACCCCGGCATGCACATTTGGGGGTCGGTGAGCACCACGAAAAAGGCTGCATGGTCCACGGCGGCAGCCCTGAAACTCACAGGCACCAGTACAGCGCTAGCCCGGACCACGTGAAGTTCAGCAGTCCATTGAGAGAGGGGCAGAGGAGGCAAGCTGGTGATGAGCTGTCACCACACCATCGGAGCATCTACAATGGCATGAACGGTAGGTGTGTGTCTACATTCACAGCTTTAGTTGCCTCTTGTTGTTATGAGCTGCTAAATGCATGCAGGTGCATCTCTGTAGGCTAAAGCATCATAAACTATCAGCTCACCCACTTTAATGTCTCTAATCTAACTCTTAACAGTACTGACAGTGGGGTTTAATTCTCTCCATTTTACTTTTCTGTCAAGCACTGTTAAGCTATTGTCATTACAGAGAATTTTCCCACTGTGGGCAGGGAACTGGTTCTGCTGGGAAATTAATTTCCTATTGGAAAATAAAATCACAGTTCTCTGTACAACATGCACTTGTCTGTGCTGGGTTTTGCTTATTTTTTATAACAGCTGATGTTTTATGACCTACCCTGCTTGTGGAGGGTCTCAGTGAGAGTCTACTAGTGAATTTTGACATCAGCAGACATTTCCATAAAATGAATTCTATATTAAAAATCATTTTTTAAATTTTATTTTTTTAAATATAAGAAAATTTACGGTATATTCCAAAAGCCATAATAAAAAAAAACTAGAAATAAAGGCTTAAAATAAGTCTGTTTGCTTGCATTTTTCATTTTAGATTCAATAAGCTCAATAAAAATTGTATAACCCCTTCTGTAAAACCTAAAGTACAAAATAAATTATCTTTCACAACTTCTAGGTGAGATTGTTTCCATCAAATTTTCCGCGGGTTCTTTTATTTGATTTAAAAAGGTAACACTCCCCCCCTTTTTCTGACTACTGTAAAATTCACAGGCTTATTGGTCTTCTAGCGTCTCATTTCATTTTGTAGGAATGAAGGGAGTCTCACAAATGAGAGTAAAAGGACCTAGTTGTGCAGCAAATATATGTTAAAACAAATTAAGTTAAAATAATCAGTGTTCAAAAGTGCAGCCTTTTCAGTGCAGCAGCAACTGGCCTTGTCAAATGGAGTCTCACTTTAAAGATGTCTGTCTTAGATAAATCAGAAGGAGTTATGGATGTCATAGTGGTGGTGGACAAATCAAAGACCCAACTTGGTTGCTGCTTAAATACCTAACAGTGACTGATAATGATTTCTGGAGTCAGGAGGTTTAATAAATGCTGAGTGGCTCAGAGCTCTCAGATGCTAAAGGACAAATTCCTCAAGGTGAAATATCAGCCTACAATTTAGATTGGTGAATCCTTTTAAACGAGCAGTCAGAGTTACAGATGTAGCAAGATATAGAAATATACTATTAATATAAAAGTATTTTTTTTATTTACTTTAGTTATTAAATTTCCTTTACATGTTTATTCCTATATTTTACTATTAACCTTGATCTATAGTCATATTCAATAGAGCAGAGAATATAACAGAAAATTTGGATCTTTTCAGTGACTCAATTTTTTAGCATCCAATCGCTAATAATAATGCATTCAGTATTTATAGTTTATAAAGCTCATGATTTAGGCTATATTGTAGTAACATTGTGCAGTTGTACGTTTAATTTCTGTCTGTTGTATAGGCTAGTATTACCAGCTGTTGAAGATTAACCTCCATCTCAAGAGGTGATGAAGGTTAATTTTGTATTTTCTTATGTAGCATACTGTATAAAATACAGCATCAGACCTAAAAAAAAAAAAAAATATATATATATATATATATATATATATATATATATATATATATATATATATATATATATATATATATATATATATATATATATAGGCTTAAAAAATGTATGCTTTCTGTTGGTTTCTCACATTAAGTCACAAATAAAAAACAAACATCTGCTATTTTTTGCTATTCATTCGTGGATCTTTGTATTGGATAAAGAAACAGAAATACCAAGTGTTAAATGTAAAGGAAATTACTGAATAGTAGGAATAGCTTCAAACTTTTGTCAGAGACATTCATAAAAAGAATAAATGATTCCTTAAAAAAACGCTATAATAGCTTATTTCTTTAAACCAATGCATGGGTATATATATAGTTTTTTTTAAACTGAAATACTTTAAGAAAAAACAAAAACAAGCAAATAAACAGACCTATGCTGAGACTTGCTTGGATGATGAATGGCATTCACGTTGTTATTCATAATTATTTTGTGATTGAAGCCCTTGTGGCTTTATTTCTGTATAAAGTAAGGACTGTAGAAAAAATATCCCTCTTGAAATGTAGGCATGGATAGTAAAGGCAACAGTTAAAAAGCTACAGTAAAGTGCAGGCGTATAAATTGCAGAACATTAGCAAACATGCTCACTTTGCTATTCCCTAATCTCCTTGGATTGCAGCAGATTATTATAAGGACAACTACTGTACAACTTTGATTTAGCTCATCAGTCTTGTTCTATTTTAGCCCTCCTCTCAGGGAGTTCAATCTTGATGTAAACTGAAACTCAGGCCAAGTCCTTAAAAACCACAACACATTAATGCCTGACAAATCCTTACAGGACAATGTTGTGAGAGCATAGACCACTCACTGCCCCCCCATGCTTGGCTCTTTGCCAACTGTATGCATAACAGTTTTGAACTTAGCTCAGAGTGAAATGCAAGCACCAAATAGCCCCGAACCAGAGCCATAAAAACTTAATTAGGCCTGTGTGTGTGGGTATGTGGGTGTGTTGACTGAGACGGAGTCATATTGTAAAGTTCCAGCCTATTATCTGTCAGAATGGCTGCCTGATAATGAGCATGTCCCCTCAGGGGTCTGCAGGACTGAACTGACCTGACAAGAACTGTAACGTGAAGTGTCACAGATTTGAGGCTAGATTAGAAGATCCTAACAGAATCAACTTTAACCTTTGAATTTTTTCCCTACTTTGTACTGAAATCAATTTCAACATAAGTTCGAATAATCAAATGTTGATGAAATTATATATATATATATATATATAAAAAAAATTAAACGTATTGAATTTAGAGTGCAAGCAGCACCTGAAAGGCAGATATTTGTCCTTTTTTTTTTTTTACCAGCGTCATCCATTGACCCAACCTTACAGCCATGTCCCTTTTTGAAAGAAGAGGGAATTAAATGCCTGTCAGGATGTAGTACTCTCCACTTGCTTGGATTATCCTCTAAACCCTTTGGACAGCATTATTTCATTTTTTATGGACTTGCGTGTGTGGATATGTGTAGAAATTGGGCATGGTGTGTTGAAGTGTCCCACTGCAGTAAAGAGGCTTTATTTTTATTTTTTTTTTCAAATTACGGTTTCATGTTAGGCTTACGTTTCAACAGTTCTCATGCTCAAGCCATTTTAAATTCCTGATAAAATGCACAAATATAGCAAAACAACACTTTGACCTTTTTCCACCTTTTAATGCAATCTGCTCCTGCTTTTTCTGGTAAGCTTAGGGTCAGGCTTATCACACATATTTCTAGAGGGGAAAAGAATTAGCACTAATATTACTGAAAGCCTTCAAGTTATTTGTTTTTTTTTTAAGACAAGGTCCATTTTGTAAAGTAGTAGTAGAATTCTAGTGGAAAAACAAAGAGCATAATTCAAACAGATAGCTTTTAAATAATATTTTTAATTTCACTATATTTATGATATTAATATTAATAACCTTTGTGCATTACAATAAGAAATTGTCCTTTGCATTGAACCAATCCCTTAGGGCAGTGATTCCCAACTGGGGGTACGCGTACCGCTAGTGGTTTATGAGTGACTTGCAAGGGGAACATGAACATATTTTATTTCTTAGGTAGTAAAATAAAATAGGGCTAGGATCTGTTTTGCTTTGTGTGGACGCAATTTCCATTTTAAACCAGCTTCTATCAACCAAAAAGTAAGTTTTTCTTATATGTTTGAGTTCACTTTCAGCTTTGACACTAATCTAAACCAAGCAGAGGAACAGACTGGAAATAGAGAGCAGCCTGTGATCAGCTGTTTTTCATGTTGAGCTATCCGATCTTGTCAAAGCGAGCTCAACTAATTATCTTTTTTTGTCTGTATTTTGGTTTAAATGTGATTATAAGGGAGCTTCTGTTTTATAAATACAGGTTT
>NW_015150691.1:583892-591040 GCF_000732505.1 Cyprinodon variegatus
TTTTTTTTTTGCTTCTACTGGACACAAAAGCCCTACTCCTCAACAACTAGGCTACCAGCCATCAGCTTAAAATGACAACTTTTAAAACAAACATCTGCCTCATTGGAATAGCCTTAAATTATAATCATTATCAAGTTAACCAAGTATTTTATACTACTGTATTTGGAGTTTGACAGCAAAAAGTAATGCAACTTACATATGTCTGCTTTGAGCCTAAGGCCCCTAAATAAAACAGCAGTAATCTCTTCGCAGTGCAAATAATGATCATGCTAAAGCCTGTTAACAGCTTATGGTTGACATTTTAGTTCTTTAATTATGAATATTGAATATATGTCTTCCTATGTGATGAATATAATCCCAAAAGAATGATGAACCCTTTGCACTGTGAGTCTGCTGACCCAGACAGGAAGGCTGAATGTTAGCTGTGCGTATACTGTATTCACTACAGCAGATCTTTTTTTCCAGAAAGGCAGAGCCTTAATCTTGTTTTCTGGTTTAACAATCACAAGTTCTGCATATTAGCTTAAGCTGCTCAGCTGATCAAAGAGGGGAAAAAAAGGCCTGCATGTGAAAAGACTGACATTACAGTGTATGTGGGGAATTTTTGCCCTTGTGATGCCAATAATAAAGCTAAATACAAACACAGATTTTACTCTAAATTGACTATTCATCTTTTAATAAAGGAAACAGAAATACATGCTGCTAATTTAACCCATTTTAGAAAATAATATGCTTTTAGCTATTCTCCAGATTTTTGACATGAAACACTACACCCTTCTAAAGGCCTACAATTACAAAATAATTTGTCTGAATGGTTGAATTTTATGGAGGTGAGGTGGTTGTGGATGAAAAAAATATGTGAATAGTGCTTTTAAAAGATAGCTTTTCAATGGTCTCACTAAAAAGCCTCTTTCATATTAAAATGTGATGTCTGGGCTCAAAGGGGGATATGCATATGAATGTAAAAGCTCACAAACTGTTTCCCAGCAACGGTTTATGTGCACTGCTGATTAAAAAAAACTAGTTTACGTTCAAATGTAATCGCCTCTAAATTCCCAAACCCCTTTGTCAAAGAATAAAACAATTATAACGCTTTCCTTTGCAGCTCTGTATTCATAGTAAACTGTTTAATAACTTCAGAATTATTTATTTATCTTTTTTGGTGAAAATTATTTACTGTTGTTTTAAAACATGCAACATAATTTTTGTTTCAGGAATGATTTATATGAACTTTCAATATGTCTGGATAAAAATATGACTCCAAACTTAAGAGCCCAAAGTATCACCATACAGAATGTACAGTAAGTGGGAAGGGTTCCTACAGTCAAACCTGAGACTCTAACATGAAAAAGAAAACTCTTTAGACCAAACAACAGGGGCTGGGTTATTTTACTTTGAAAAATGAAAAAATAGAAGAAAAATGAAAAAATATTTTCTATTAAAGCAGTTTAACTTCAGAGGTCAGTTGAAGCAACATCATATAAATATGCCATGAACAGATTACATACTATACACTAAAAATAAATACAACGAAAAGAAAAGATACTGTAATGAGGAAAGATCTCAGGAAAACAAGATGAGGCATTGAATCAGGATTTTCCAGATATCCTGGCCTAATTAAGCATCAGATTGCTTACAGGAAAGCAGTAACACATCGGTAACCATGGTGATTTATTCTTTCTGTCCAGCTAGCCTACTTCCAACCATGCTAACAACTAGGCTTACTCAATCCAGGTGCAGTATCTTCTCAGTCAGCAGTGACACCAATCAGAAAGTAATGAATTTTGAACACACACACACAATAACATTTCTCTATCCTCATGGGGATAGAGATGGTCTGATTGAATCAGTGAAGACCATCCCACTCTCTCAGTGCATCTGTAGACTCTTACACCATCATCATTTCAGGCTCTATAGCTCTTCTACTTGTTGTTTAGAAGTGTTGCGGCTTGTCAAGAACAGGAAATCAGCAGCAATGCTGCAGCCTCGTATAATGCTTTTCCTCTGCGTTGTCGCTAAGAAAGCCTGGCTATGACTTTCTCCTTCTACCCTCTTCTGTGACTTCCTTTCTCCGTTCACTCTAATTGGCTGCCACTCTGTGCAACCAGCTGTCAGACTGGGATGGGAATCTGATTACAGAACCCTCTTTCTGGAGGATGTGCTGTTTGCCAGGATGAGCTAAGGAAAAGGAAGCTGAGGAAGTATTTGAGTAGATTACTGGTTGTTTTCTTCCCCTCCTTCTCTTGCCTCTTCTTTCTTCTTCTTAGTAACATATCTTTTCTTCCTCTGACTTCCCTCCATCTTCTTTTATACATGTCTGCCAATTCAATGGATAGTCAGTGTCCCTTGACAAATGTCACAGCCTGAGCATCACTGGGGAAACTCAAATGTTTATCACAGCTGCTTGGGGTTAAAGGATTTAGTGAAGCATTAGGTTGATGTCCAGTATTATTATCAGCTTGCTTTCTCACTATACCACAAGGATTTTTTGAAATTTGGTTTTCAGTCTTTATAATATCAGAACATGACCAGCACTTTACCAATCTCTGGCTATTACGTAGGTCCCCTCTTTTAAGTCGAATGTACCTCAGTATAAGCTGTTATTTCAAATTAGGCTAAATAAGATACTTAGAGATTAAACCAAAAAAAGGTGGTAAAATTTTTTTAGCAGTTATCTTTATTCTTTATCTTTAACCTTGCATAGAGAAGACTTAAATGAACATTTGAATTTCAAAACAGAGCTGGGACAACACGCCTTTAGCTGTAGACAATCTGAGGAGTCATTTAGTAAAAAGTGCTTGATTAGGCGTTTTGTTTATCTGCCCCTGGAGCATATCATTGTCTTTTTTAATCAAGACACTGCTGACTTCTTCTATGAAAGCTCTTGGATGAAGCAATCAGCATAACTAGGGCTATTTTTGGTAGATTACTCAGTCATATAATGCATACTATTAACTGCGACAGGATGTAGACTGTGAAAGGTGGCCTTAAGGTATCTTTTCTGGGCAAAAAAACATAAATAGAATTGAATGTTTGCATACACCTTTTCATGTGGTTCAGTTTTATATTAATGTTGCGCTTTTAATTCAGCCTTTTAACCACTCTTATGTTTGAGTCATTAAATCTAATGATTAAAATATCTGTTTACACCAGTTGTTTCAAATGTTGGGTCCTGTGGAAATCAAATAAGAAAAAGGGCAATGCTTAGCCACATTTATAAAGATATAAAAACGCATTAAGATAGACAAAAGGTAATGAATTGGCTGCTGGCGCTGTTAAGGTGGTCGTTGTAATTCATATTTAATTGGCTTATTGGAAATGCTAGTATACTCGTCAGGATCAAGAGTCCCTTTCCCTATTTAGCTGAAAATACTCTAAACGGCAGCTAATCTGTCTCATGTGACTACAACCTTCTATTCCTATTGGTGCAGAATTCTTTCCTGTTGTAGTCGGCGTCATACAAAATTTGCAAAACAATTCATATGCACCTTATTTTCAATAAAATCTAATTATTTATTTTGCACTATTGTACACATTCTATGAATGCTTTTTTTTTAAAACATTGATGAAAAAATGGTAGCTATGACTAGTGTTGCACCGATACTGATACCAGTTTCGGGCGAGGTGCCGATCCAGCTCTAAAATGGTGGTATCGGTATCGGCGAGTACCAACAAATAGGGCACCGATACCATTTTGAGAGCCAATCTTCCTTCCATCCTGGTACGCAATAAAAAGTTCTACTAGATTCACTTTGTATTAGTCTTTTTCCTGATTCACAATAGTATGCAGCAGCTTGACAAAGCCTGGATGACAATCATTTTACATCCAAGTAGTATGAAGTTCTTCATATACACACACACACACACACACACATCACTTTTAAACAGATGGTATCGGTATGGTATCAGTATTGACCAATACTGCACATCCAGGCATCGGGTATCGGTGTTAAAAAATGGCATTGGTGCAACACTAGCTATGACTTTTAACTATATATTAGGTGGGTCTATTTACATATTTGAACCTGTATGTGCAATTATGACATTGTAAAGGTTAGAGAATATCTATAGCAAAGATATTGGTGCATTTGCACTGCTGGTACATCCCAGGGATCAGTCTGGTTGATGATTAAATTTGCATCTTCAGCTGGCAGTATTCTTATGAACTCCTGTTTGTGAACTGGAAAGAAGGTTCATTGTTGTGTGACTTTTCTCCATTGGAAAACTCAGAAGTGTGTGACAGGTATCCACAGTATCCTTAATCATCCCATTGGAATGCCAACCCAGTGGATTAGGTAATTGACTTTGTCCCTCTATCCTGTAGCAGGAGGGCACAGCCCACTGAGCTGAAAGGCAGGTAATTCACTGGAAGCTGAAACGTTGCCGACATACAAGGCAAGGACTGGACGGGGGATGGGTTTCTACCCTATTCTGCAGGAACCACATATATCTATGTCAAATTTACTTCAGCTGTGCTGAGCTGTTAGGTGGCATTTTGTGGGTTTAACTTGATTAACTGTGAGTGAGAGAGGAGGGCTGATCAATGATCTTGAGAGTGTTGTTTCGGGCTGAAACTATTAATCGGATTAATCAATTATTGAAATGATCATCAACTAATTTAGTAATCAGTTAATCGATAACTGGAGTGTAGAGACTCTAAAACATGCTTTTAGCCAACAGAGCAACCCACCTTGAGCTGCTATTTTACCAAAATTGTAAACAAAAAAATAAAAAAAAAACTCTTTCGTCTGTCGGTATGCTCTGTCCAGATCTTCTCAATCTTAGTTTCACCCGGTTTCATTTCGTAAAAAGTCTTCTTTAAGGAACCTTTTACTATCCGATTTTTAATAATTAATCAAAAAAATAACTGACAGATTAATCGAATGGAAAATAATAGTTAGTTGCAGGCCTAGTGTTGTTAAAAGTGTATATACCAGTTGACTCTTTTGCTGCTTGACTTCCTGGGTGACTTATATTTTTCATGTGTATTCAGCTACTTTGTACTGGAACCAGTATGTCTCTGTTGATGTCTGGTTGCATCTTAAAGGGAAAGGAATGACTGTACAATATGGAGTGATTTTTGAGACACAAGTTTTATTTGTGAACAATAAGATTTATTTGAGTGCAACATGTTTATTTGTGAGTGATAAGATTTGTTTGTGTGAAACAAATGCTTTATGTGTGTGCGCAACATGCAATTTTGTACACAAAGTTTTGCCAGAAAAATCACTCCATAGTACAACCCTAAAAAAACTGTCCTTTATAGCTAAAACTCTATTAAACTAAACACATGTTAGTTTACAAATGGTTAACAAAGAAATGAGCACAAACATACTCAGGAGAAAATGTGATAGTATTCTAAGTTATTGTTTTTAGTTTTAAAACGACTCCTTCTACATAAAAGGGGAGTGTTAGGGCAGTGCACTTGTGCTCTGAGAAGGTTGCAAGTAACCGGTTCAATCCCCATAGCCTGCACTGTGGGTCCCTGAGCAAAGACCCTTGACCGCTCACTGCTCCCCGGCGCCCTAAAATGGCAGCTTACTGTTCAATTATTATTATTATTAAGAACCTGCTGTACACTTTTTATATCATATCCAGTCCAGGGGTCTGCAACCTGTGCCTCTAGAGCCAAAAGTGGCTCTTTGGACAAGAGCTCCTAATAGTAGTTAGAATATTACCTAATCAAAAATGTATACATACACCAATTTTTGAAGATTCACTGTTGAATTTTCCTAACAGAATACAATTAAAAGAACCAGTGATATGTTTTAAAATCTTTTTTTTGTCATCACCATGGAAACTATAATTTTCTACAAATATCAACATCCATAGTAGAGAATCATGCATTTTTGTTTCTCATTTCATGGCAAAAAAAATACAAATAAACAGAAACAGATATCTTATAGCAGAAAAAAAAGTTCTGTTTTATTAACTGGTCATATCAAATCAGAGAGCAAAACCACTTTTTTTTCCTGATGGACTTGGGGCATGTAGTGGGAAAAAAAAATTCAACTATTCACCCTAGTTAAATAAACGGGGATCAATGGATTTCACTCAGTTGGCACATTTATTCATATCTTACCCAAGAGAGAACAGTTCATCATACAGCCCTTATGGCACAGCATTCTGCCCTGTTCTGCATGAGCAGCGTTCATTCCCTCTTACTTACAACAATGGAAGTAGTCAGAGTAAAAAAAATTACAGACACTTTGATTAACAGTAACATGTTATGAATAAACCTTGAGAAAGAATCTGATTTGTTATGGGAAGAAGCTATGTCTGGTCTACAAACACCCCTCACCAGAGAATGTTGTGGCCTTGAAGGTAAAACAGACTGAGTGAAAACATTCATAATGAGTAAATGGGATAAAATAATATATAATAGAATAGAAATGAAAATTTTACGACAACAGGGCAAAATGCTTCGTGAGGCTTAAAGGTCAGACCTCTTTTCTATATTAAATCCTTTATATAAATCCTTTACATCAAAATCTGTTTATTTTTATGTGGTATTTATAGTTTGTCACAGTTTTAATGACAAGGGGTGCTTGACTACTATGATGCTACCACTATCTCAGTTCCTGTCGAGAAAGCTTTTCCTTACTGGTAAAGCAATATATGAGTAGCTTTGCTGCTCCTATCATAATGTTGGCTTTTTACAGCTCAACCATCTGATGAAAGATGGGAAAGTCAGATAACACATTAGGAATACAGCATGTCAAAGGGATGTAGTTATCCCCTATCTGGGACACTGGTTTATCTTCATTCCCCTTTTGGGCTTTATGTGCATTTGATGTAGTGTTTTTTTTCTGATGTGAATGACAGCAAGCCATATGAACAGCAGCCCAGATAACCGCTTATGTATTGTTTGATTCGACTGACACAAGATGATTGGCATTATATTTATGTCTTTATCTCTTCATCTCATTCAGCTTCTGTGCTAAAAGATTTCCTCTCAGAGATATTGGAATCTTTTTCATTACCCCCTGCTGCTCCAGACTGGCTGGCTCATTTCCTTTCCTGTTAAACAAAAAAGGTACATTTAATTACCACTTTCCTGTAGCATAGGGAAAGCTCTAGTTGCAGGTATTCTGAAGTTGCCTTGAAATACATTAAGGGGTGATTTTATACACTCCAATTTTTTTTTT
>NW_015150691.1:591554-633285 GCF_000732505.1 Cyprinodon variegatus
GCTTTCTGCCAGAGTGGTGGTGCAGAGGTAGCCAATTTTCCCATCAATGTTTTATGTAACCATTTTTAAAAAAAAATCGATACTAAGAAGTGAAAGATCGATATTATATTGGGCAGCCGAATATCACGATATATCGCCAAAACGATTATTTCCCACACCCCTAATACATATCATAGCTCTCATATCTATATTACAATGTCAGCATGTGATCTGGAAGCAGATGCTTTAAAGACTTTAAAAGACATAAATCTTCAGTTTCTTTAAATCAAGGTAACAAATAATTAATTTGTTCAGACTGCTATGACAGTTTATTTTTAACTAATAACTGAAACTTAATTTGCTGTTTTGTTAATTTAGTTTTTTTTCAAGCTTTTTTACTGTCATTACCATCATATAACCCATTGCCTTGGGGAGCAGTGGGTTGCCATTGTGTGGAGCCAGGGGAGCAGAGTGGTATTAAGGGTCTTTGCTTAGGGACCCAGAGTGGCAGTCTTTGGTAGGGGGGTCTATGCCCTAACCACTAGGCCTCCAGTTGCAAGTATTGCAACTTGCTTTCCCTTATCTTTGCTAAAACCAAGGTCAGAATCAAGATAGGGGGAGATTAGAATGCAGTCCTCGCTGTACTCTGTGAGGAAAGAGAAAGAACCAAGAAAATAAAAAGATGTAATTTCTTAAAGAGAATGAAAGTCTACATGGGTGTGGCTTTTACCAGGTAGGGACAATTGAAGAGGGACCGGGGCTAAAAAACGGACGCCGACGTCACACTCTACCTGCTGGACAGATAAATTCATTATACAAATGAAATTTAAATATAAATCTTAAAATATAAATGTGAAGTCTAGTTTGGCATGATTTTTTAAACAGAGCAGTGTAGTCAATCGACTCTGTCCTCCCGGTGGAGACGACTACTTAGTTTGTTAGCCTGCAGTCATCAGCTCCGTTTCAACAGTTACTGTTAATATCCATAGAAGCCTTACCTGCAGGTGACTGTAGCTATTTTCAGTAGCTTGGTACCAAATGCATAGAGAAACGTGTAACTTATTGGCAAAACAAACAACAGAATTATGGAGCGTTTTGTATCTCATCACCTTTTGGCTTTAACTTAAAATGTAAAACTTTCCTTTGTGGAGTTCTGAAAAAATATTTTTCACTGTGTTTTATCTAGAGAGAATAAAGAGGTGTGTTTTACAACCAGGATATGTTCTTTTTCACACCTTTATATTGGGTCTATTTTCGCTTAGTTTTCCCCACTTCTGCATTCTCTTTCATCGTTCTGTTGCTGCAAAAACATTGTATTTAATATCTATTTCAATATTTTTGGAGCACATGTATATTTAAAGGGTCTTCTAAGTGTCAGAGCTGAAAGATTTTGTTATGGAGGAGGGAAGAAGAAAAGCATCTACAAACACGTAAAAAACAACAACCTTTAGCCTCCAGCCTTGCAAATCAAAATCTTAACAACCTCAGGCAGAATACATTAAACTTGGAAGCTGGTGTCAGGTGGGTTGTGTGATGCTTAAACTTCAAGCATCAATCAATGTATTTATCAATGACTTTTTTTTCTCTTCTCACACATCTGAGATCTGATCGCACGAATGCTTCACTGTTTTCTGCCCAGTCTGTTATATTATTCATCAGCCTGGAGGCTAGATGAGTAGTGACATGTTAAAATAGGACAACAGCAGTTTATCTTGCAAGTGTCTGCCTAAATATTTAATTTTTCCTCTGAGAAGCATAGCAAAATACAAGCTGCTGTTATGCGGAGCTGCAACGCAGAAGACATAAGCAGCAAGAGAGTTTAGGGACGTAGTTATCGCATGTGTCTGTAATTGGTTGAGGCATTTTTAATCTTTTCTTCTCACTTCATACTTTATGTAAAAATATGAATTTCTCTGAGGATCTCTCAAGAAATAATTGAGCTGCCTGTGTGTGTTTGATGTGGCTGCCTGAGCACAGACTTTGATGACCCTGCAATCACATGTGCAAAAACAAACACAATCCTCTCAGGCTCAATCAAGCTGCAGGGTATCAATTATTCCTCCCTGTTTCATTGAGTTTAGTGCTCTTGTCTTTCTACCAGCTACTGCAGTTGAATTGTTATACACACACAATGCAACAGATACCTAATGTTTATGTTTCTTCATAATATAATTTGGTTTACTGTAGATTTTTTAAACTATACCATATAAATCTGATTTTGTTTTGTTAATTTTAGATCAAACAAATTTTAAATTCAGACCAAAAAAACAACTAAACTTTATACTGTGGTTTTTGGTAAGTCTCTGATCTACACGCATGATCACTTTCAGAATTTAGATGAAAGATGTGAGGTTTATTTATAAAGAAATGATAAATGCTATCGTACGGGTCGATCTCTGATCTGAGGAAAGAAACAGGAACTGGGTGGACTGGAGCTCTGAAGTCAGAGGAAGGATAGATTAACACAGGGAGACAGATTATGGGAGATGATTGCAGATGAGTGCTTAGTGAGTTGCTGATGGAGATCCAACAGGGAGGGGTGAGTGGGAACCAGGGTTGATGGAGAGTTGACAACTTGATTCAGGTGGAGACCTAAGGGAGCTCTACAGCATCAGGAATTATGTCAGAGAAGCATGGTGGAGAGCCGGGAAGTTATGAGGAGGTTGTGTTGAAGCAGAGGGAGAAGCAAGGGCTGTCAGGAAGGATTTTACAAAGACTAACAAAGTTTGCGTAATTCTGTAGGTAAAGGTTAATAACAGCAGTAGCTGATAACTGGATCATACTGTACCTGATCTAACAGCATTTTTATTTTATTTTTATTAACTGTCCTTTTTGTGCCTACTGGGTTACACCAGATGCATATTGCACACATGCATTGAGATGTAAATAAGCCTAAGTGTGGTGTTGTGGATAAAACGTTTACTTTCTATCAAATCCCCATCTTGCATTAACTAGTCTCTGTCATTCAAATCTCTATATTTTGCAGCAAAAACCGTAATAAAATAACAAGGTAACTCTAAAACTATGCTGCCTGATAAATTCCAGATGGAGCATTTATGCAGACAAAGAATATTTTTTTACCTTAAATGGCTGCTGTTTATATGTTGTACAGTTTTTGCTTAATTACAGCTCTTTCAGCAAATGGCATTGTCTGTATCCTCTAGTTAAAAATTTGATATAATTAGCAAATTGCTAGCCTAGTAAACTAGCCCCACCCACCAGCGGCCAAAATCATTTCTGCCTGCTAGTGGTCTAGCCTCAATCAATGCCCCAGGCCCTAGAACTGACGGGCCAATCACAACGCAGAGATGTGTTTTGAATTTCTGGATGCAAAGTGGGCGGGGTTTTGAGGGCGGGACGACAAAGCTGCACGACGCTGGAGAAAACAGAAAACAAGGAAGATGGCAACAACTATTGAACAGTTCTCATTTGACTCAGCTTTGGAATCAGTTTTTGGGATAAAGATGAAATGTTGATCATTGCCATACTGTATTACCCAAGTACCCACAGATTGGTTCATCGAAGGCAGATTAGGGGTTTCTATCGACTAAAACGTTTTTTTTTTTTTTGGAAGATCAAAGACAGGCTTTTGGCTTTGGTGGAAGTGAGCAGTTATTCTGTTTAGATTGAGTTATTTTGACCAGCGGTAAATATTTCCAAACTTATGAGTGTGTGAGCTGTAGCACAATCAATTTAAATAAATCTGATTTGTATTTAATTTTTCGACAAAAATGCCCACAAGAGTAATTACTTTCAGGTACATAAATGTCAAATTATTAAACAAAATTCAAAATGAATCACAGACAGAGAAGAAAACTGCTGGTACTTTTCTTTTGCTATGATGAAAAGGCTGACATAAGCTAACTTCTTCTTGTAAGCAAATCATTGATCTGCTTGTGTTGAGATATTTCGATTAAGATGATTACATTTAAAAAAAACTACATGGTTGGTTATTTATATAATTCATGTAAAAAAAAAGACTTGGAATTCATAGTTTCAGACTTGGGACCATACATAATAAATAGACTTTCACTGATGCTCTTTCATGGTGCATCAGTGCAGATATGCTTATTAACCAGTAAGGTCTCACCACAGAATGTTTTGTGTATTATTGAAAGAGCCAGGGAACTTTAAACAGCATTTTGTTATGCATTCTACTTGATTTTTCTTTTTTAGTGTGGTTGTAATGTTACTGTGAAGGCAGCCTGAGTCCTATTGAGGAATGTAAAGTTTTGAACCACCAATATTTAATAATTACAAGCTTTGTTTCCTACATCAATATTATATGATTGATTATGGAATTCGTTTTAGCAGCATATTTTTTATTTCTTTTTTTTTCAAAATGTTCTTAAAACCCCCCAAACAAAATCATTATTGCAAAGGTAAAGCTTTGATAAAGTCAGAATAGTTGGATTTTTGTGTCTGGTTCAGGTTCGTATAACTTTCTAGTTCATGTGCCTTTTACTGGCATGTTTATTTTTTCTAATTTAAGGATTCCTTAAAAATTAATGGGGAAATTTACATAAAAATTTAAAAGCAGAGTGGCATGGTCCCATAGAAGTGATTAACTTTTGATGTTATTTTGGCTCTAGATCCAGAACTTTTTTATCCTATCTTGTCAAAGGTTTTGGGTGCTTGATTGCACCTGTTTTATTTGTGTTGGATGGACAAAATGTTTAAACTGCAGGGTTATGAATTAAAATGATTCTGGAATAAATTTATGGAGTCATTTCTATCCGTTTTTTCAATGACATTATTATTTTCAAAATAAAGGCTGATCTTGCAAAATGTCCTTATCTGAGGATTCTACCAAAACTGCAATAATCAGTGATTTGTACGTTTTCTAAAACTAAGATTGGAATATCTTGCATGCGACATTGTATATACCAATGATTGCTGCAACTTACAAAACTTAACAATGTAGATAACCAAACATTTAGCCACGCTGACAAACAGGCTTTCTTATTATCTGACTGAATGCACGTTTAACAAGAGGTCACTGAGCTGCCATGCATCTCCACAGGCTTGCCTGTGCAGGCAACCTGAATAATTTATATGGCCAATTTTTAGACCATCTTAGAGGATGGCTATGTGAAATTACCTTGTATTGATTCTGTAAATTGAGAGAAGAGGAGGGAGAGGCAAGGAGAAAGTGACACATCATCGAGTACAAGGAGATAAGGAGCGCTGTGGTTTTTGTTTGTGTTCATGCCTGATTCAGACTAACTAGTTACTGTTTCTAAAGCATTTGACTCTTTTTTGCCTTTTTTAGTGACTTCAGCTATTACCATCTTTTTGGAGATGTTATTGCCAAAATGTTTCAAGATAATTTTCTGCTGGGTTATGAAATACTATTTAAAATGTAGGGGAATATTTAAACTGATTAGCTGGAATTAGTAAACTCAATAACTGGCTAGTCTAGGGCTGAAACCATTAATCGCATTAATCGTGATTAATCGATACTTGAAATATTCATAAACTAATTTATTAATCAATTAATCTTTAACTGTAGTATAGAAACTCTAAAACATGCCTTTAGCTGACCGAGCAACCCACTTAGAGCAGTAATTATATCAAAATTGTAAACAAATGTAAGAAATATTTTTCATTTAAGAGAAAAAAAAAAAATGTTTTTTATCTGTCAATAATCTCTATCCAGAACTCTCCAAGCGGAAAAGATTTGTTTCACTTGGTTTAATTTAGTAAATAATGTTCTTTGAGGGACCTGTGGCTATTCAATTATTAACCAATTAATTAAAAAAAATAAGCATCAGATTAATCGATTTGCAAAATAATTGTTGCAAATCGTAAATAGTTGCAGTTTCTGTGTAAATTGTTAAGAATTTAAGTTGTATTTGAATGGGGAAGGGTTCAGCATTTCCTACTCGAGCCAGACTTCCAATGTTATTGTGAATGGCAAACCGTGAGCAAAGTTTAACAGTGTTTTGTGCATGTTGTAAACTCTAAAAATAAATAAATGCTGCATTAGTCTTGTATCAACTATAATAAATGAAATGGTTGCTGAAGATCTCTTAGTCTAAAACCTGGCCATTCAAATTGACACTTTTTGTTTCAGTCTATCCTATTGTTACCACATTTTACTTATATCTATATTTTGTTCTCAGAATCTGCTTAAAAGTGCTGTACAGCCACACAGAATACAAATAAGTCTACTTGGAGGACGAATAGGAAGAAATAGCTTGAAAAACAAGAAAACGACAAATATATATTCCTCAGAAGAATTCTGGCTGGCTGAAGTATGCCTTATAATTTGTCACTAGAGGTTTGTGTTTGTAAATACTTGTTTAGAGTAAACAGATTTCTATTTGGATTTAATAATCTTTTATGATCAGGTAGGAAAAAAATTGAAAGAACTGACCATGGCTTGATGTATTAGAGCCATAAAACTAAAACTGAAGTATACTTGATTGCTTGCTCAAAATGCTCTGGCTAGTAGCCATAAAATGAACTTGAACTTGGTTTATTTACTTTGAGGATTATAAGTTGCAAAGAGTTATTAACTTGTGTCGCATTAAAGAGAGGAAAAAATGACTCCTGTCAGTGATTTATTCAGTGTGGGACCATGATTTCCCAGGCCAATCTGTCAGATCTCTTCGTGGGAAAATTTAGAGCCTATCTCCAATGCTCTGGTATACAGAGGGGGAATATAAGGAGCTTAGTATCCTCACTGTTCTGGAATAATCACATTATAGAATTCTTCCTCTGATCTGGACCAAACACATTTTTCTGCACAGAACTTATAACCTAATAAATACAAGTTTGGTTTAAACGCCCTGCCTATAACTAAATCAACAAGCTCTGCTTTCTTTTTCCAGTTTATGACTCTCCTTGAAGAGGTCACAGATGTTAGCTGGAGTCTGAAGAAACTAAGTTTTTCTCTAAGAATAGATCAATGAATGACCGTGATGCAGAGCTTTCCAGTACCCTATACTTTAAAACGCCACACAGATTTTCCATCAGCTTCAAGTTGGGACCGAGACTGGCCTCTTACAAAACATACATTCTTTTATATTTTTGTCAGAAATATATATCTGTCTAGGCTAGAAAGTATGATTCTCTCAGTACTGATAGTGTGTATGTGTATTAACATTATTCTGTTGCCTCAGAAAATGGTATGTCACTTTTACTGTGATGTATAGTAAAGGATGTCACAATATCAAAACTTGATATTTGAAATCAATCCTCACACAGCCAACATGTTTTGTGTAAGCACAAAGGAGGAAAGTGTGATTCACACTCATATAATAGTCAAACAGTTAGCTCTGCACACTTATGAAATAAATTTACAACAAATTCACATTAAAATCTAAGAATTTAATATACAAAGATAATGAAACTCTAAGTCAAACATATTTCAGTCAACAACTTTTGGCCAAGCTAGTTAAACTCAACCAAAACTAAGAAGCTACTATGTACACAGAGAAGAAAAACTGCAAACTGTGAAGCTGTCTGTAAGAAGGAACAGAGCAGACTGTACTTAGGTCCTTCGGTGTCTGCAGCACAATGCTGCATATCTTCTATAAAGGCATTGTGGAGAGTGTGATCTCTTCCTCCACCGTCTGCTGGGGTAACAGCATCAGAGCAAATATTTGAAAGACACTCGATAAGCTAATAAGGAAGGCCGGTCTGTTCTAGGAACTCCTCTAGAACATCTGGAGATGATTTTATAGAGAAGAATTCTTCATAAAATGTAGAACATTATCAACAGTGAACATCCTTGTCAGAAGACTGTTAAACACCAGCAGAGTGTATTCAGTCAAAGACTTCTCGACATCCGGTGAAAGAAAGACCACTAAATAGCTGCCTGCAGCTATCAACATGTACAACTCGTTAAAAGAAGCTAATCATTTACTACAACATTTAGGTTCTATTTGGAATTAACACAGTACACCTCAGTTGAATTGAACTGAATTAAATAAAAAAAATATTAAAAAAATAGCTCAAACTGTCCACTGTAATATTATCTTCTAACTGCCTTTCCAAGGTAAGAGAACCTTTGTTAGTCAGAAAACATTCAGTTTCACCTGGGTTAATTTAGTAAAAAGTCTTCTTTAAGGTCATAGGGAAGTCATATTTAAATATCAAATCATTCTGGCTTAAACATGTATATAAATGTACTCTTTATCGGACCATGTTGTCCCAAAAGTTAGAAATTTTCTATAAAAAAAAATCCTGTCTTAAAATCTGTGTTGTTGTTTTTTTTCGTTATCTTATGCAGGCCACTTGTCATCTTGTACACCTGAATTTGGCCAATCATACATCATACAACGGTCATCTGTCAATCAATTTTTTTCGGTCATAGCATCTTGACTCATATGTCGCAGCTAATATATACGCAACAGTTGAACTAAGAATAATTTATTTTACCATTGAGTTACGTCCCAGTGTTCACGGGGATGGACGTCTGTGTCTTCGGCAGGCGTAGAGCTAACAGATCTGGCAGAGTTGCGATGCAAGGGCTCAAACATGTACGGCTGTAAGCCCTCTACACCAAACTCAGCTTCTGCCTCCCTGGCGTCCTCTCCCACAACAACTTTCTCCTCTAAATAAAAAAATGTATGACGGAGGAGACTCATCCACGACCTCCAACACAAAATCTCCTCCTCTTGCATGTTTCCGATGTCCATAGCGTTCCTTGACCGTGTCGTTGTTAAATGCTACTTGTTCCCAATGTAATTTCCCTTTGGGAACCTACTAGTACTAAGTTGCTAACTGTTTATCAAGATGCTTCCGAGACACTGACCACAACCAAACTTGCTTGCGAACCTACCGTAACAACAATCCCGCCCCCTTGATAACCGGCCAATCACATTCACTTTATTCACTCGTGTTAAGTCAGGCACCACTCGGGAGATTCAGAACTGCAACCATTGGAACAGCCACTTCCCTACGACTTTAAAGAATGTTTGGCTATGATTATTGATCGAAAAAATAACAGATTAGTTCATTCAATCAGTTCTCATCAACCGATTAATTGATTTGCAATATAATCATTAGTTGCAGCCCTAATGTCCAAGGCACTGTAGTGATAAGCTAAACTGTAATTGCTTTGTCATTTTAGAGTAAGACTTTATTTTCTTTAATCTTATGTCTATATAGGTACTAATGTTTTTCCTCGATTTTTACAACCATTGTCAAGTGGCTGTGTTTTCTTATATTGCTCCAAGGCAAACTTTTCCATGGGGTGATAATAAAGTGAGACTGATGCTGCTATGCTCTGATTTAGTGTGCCGAAGTGTCAAACTGGTAGAAAGGTTATAGTGGTGCAATATTTTCCTTTTGACATTGTCTCCTTCTACTCTGTTGAATTTAAATAGAGCTTCTCAGTAATGTCATAGGAGTTTTGACCCCAATATATGCTATTTCTAGTTCAACTACTAAATGTTCCATTTAGGGGGTTAACCTTTCCTAGTCTTGACTATTGCTTAAGTAGACTGCAAATACATACTGTAAAATGCTAAAGCATATAATTAAATCATACTCTGATGACTCACACACTAATGCAATAAAGCAAAAATACACAGATTGTCTAAAACTGGTCTGGACATTTGTGCAAGAAGGTGATGACAGGCCATGTCAACATGTCTCTAAATAATATCCGGAGCAAATCATGCCGTGTTGCAGGCACTGGTCTATTTTTTACTCCAACATGACTACAGGGTCATCCTATTCGTAGAAATCCAACATGCACCAGTAGTAAGTGCACCCTCATGCAATATCACTTAAATGTCAAATGATTCAGTACATAATCCCCTTAAACTCACTGCAATACTCCTTACAGTGAATAATGAAAATTTTGTATAGATTTACTATGCTGACATTTTTGTTGTTCAAAAAAATCATTTATTTTATTCAATATTTTGTGTCTTTGTAATGAGAACAACTCCAATAAGCTTGAGGATCTGAGTCATGTACATTACTCTGGAGATACTTTGACATTTTTCAGTAAGTTGCTGTTTCCCAGAAGTTTTTGTTTTGTTTTTGGAACCTTTGATCACCAGGGAAGGTGAATTCAAATCAAGTTGCAAAAATATCAAATTGCTGGCTTTCCAGAGACTGAGGATCTTACAAAGGCTTTTTTGCCATTTTTCCTTCATAAAAATCTTTTGGTAGTTTAGAAAATAATTCAAAGTTTAATATGGCAGTTTCGAGTCAGTTAGTTTGTTTGCTGGTTGGTTTGTATGTTTTGTGTCTGTCTCATCTCCTGATCGTCCACTGTTCCTCCCCTGCTGAGTCCTCAGGGTTTTTGGCTCTATATGCGGGGAGGTTCAGTCTTTATCCCCGGTTAAAAGGTCCTCCATCAAGTTCTGGTTCCATGTCCTGTGTCTGCTACCCTCTGCCTCTGAGCCTGCCTGTCTGCACCTTATCCTGTCTGCTCCTATGTGTGACCGCCTGGTCATGCTTCCGGACCGGCCTGGGAGCTCTATGGTGCCTAGAAGCCTGCTTTTCACAAAGCAGATCTGTGCTGAACTTTCTTGGTCTGGCTGCCTTGATCAGCAATTGGATGCAACCAGTTCAAATTTATTGGCTGTCAGAAAGGAAAACGCGCATTTTGACCCATCAAGGCGTCTTGCGGTACCATCATGATGGACGTAAAAAGCGCATTTGTTGGTAAAAGAAGGCAAAAAAAGCGGCGAAATTTCGGAAAAACGTGAGCTTTTAGCAGGTTAATTTCAATCTTAATGTGATAATTAGATGTGAATAGTGGCATTCTTAGCTTGCCATAGATCTGCGGGACATTTTGCTCCCCCTTGACGAGCGTCAACCATTGACTTTGCATGTAAACTAGCTGCTCCTGCTGCCTCTGCTACTTTTGGTGTGAACGCAGCATTAGGTAGACATGAAAATGTGAAATGCTTACTGATACCTTGTAAGCTAATGCAGGGTGACCATACGTCCTCTTTTTTCCCCGGACATGTTCTACTTTTCAGACCTAAAAAAAGTGTCCAGGGGGGATTTCAAAATCGTCTGGGATTTTGGTAGACTAGAGTGCAGCACGTAGTCGAAACAGACTGGGCACTCAAACAGAGCTGTCAGCTCTGTGGCCGGTTCCGGGAACCCCCCCAAAAAAGCACCCTTGCTAATGGTGCAATATTTTTGGTTTGGAGCAATGTAAAAGGTCCAGTAAAGCTCTAGTTTCTGCTACAGTGAAGTCATAAACTGTGCAACAATAACTACCATTAGCTGTCATCAGTTTTACTGACACAGACAGCCCAATAACAAGGTTTTGTTGGTGTGCTCACCCTGCCAGATATGCTAGTACTTATCTGGCAGGGTGAGCTGCATTATGCACCCCTGGCTATCTACCCTGCTGCTTTGGTTAATTAGTAAAAAAAATATGCAAAATGAACTGAAAAAACATAGAAACATTTACAGGGCTGCTGCTGAACATTTTTGCATTGACCATATTGCTAGACTCAGTGTAAAAATATATATTTAGTATGCACCAAATGCATGTTGTTTGGCTTAGAATTATTATTTGTCTCTAAGTAATTAAATTTATTATTATCATCAGCAAACCGATAGGGAAATGATATAACACAGTGGTACATTCAATTTAATTATATTGAGACCTACTGTTATATGGTATACTCTTTTACCAAACAATAACTTTATACTTAAGTTATATATTTCTTTAATAGAAGGCTGAAATCTAAACTTATAGTTAAAAAAGAACATCTGAATTATATAGATTGTCCAATAAATAAACCAATACACTCAAAATGTCATGCCATATGCCACTTATTAACTAAACCACAGTTTATTTAATGGATCTTTTTTTCTTTAATCATTTCCTTTATTTATTTAAAAAATACATTAAAAAAATTCCCTTTATGAGTATGGAATTGCACCTTCTTAATCACATTTCCTGCATTTCTCAGTGAATCAGATGCACCTGCAAACAGGTTTACAATGATTGAATAAGCTAAGGCACTTAGTTTGATAACAATATCAAAGCCTTTTCTATTTGGTGCAGTAGGACTAAGGGTGAAATACTTGATAAGAATACATAAATTCCTATACAATATCAGCAAATCTGAGAAGAAATTCTGTGCTTTTATTAAATCTTTCTAATATAGGATTCAGATCACTTTGTCATGTTAACCATTTTTTTCATTATAAAATGTTTGTAGTACATATGATCAAAGAAAGCTCAACTCAGCACAGCAGATAAAAAAAAAAAACATGGCATTTCTGCAGTATCTAACAAGCTGAAAATAACGTGCTGTTCATTTAATGGTCACTTTTCACTATGTCAGATAACATTGCAAGATAATAACTCACAAAAGCAACAGTAGTGAGTCTGCAGAAGTCCTGCTGTAAATATAGATTAGTGCTAGAAGTCCCCGTAGCTTGGCTTTATACCTTGTAGATGTTGAAGCTATTATGTTTGAATTAGGGGAAATTTATGACAGTGCTAAGCTCTAATATTCCCTATGCTGGAATACAGACTAGTGCTCTTGTGTCTCTATATAAAGATTATGAGAACTGAATTGTGAGAATGTATGTTAAGTCAAGACAAAATTATTGCTTAAACAGAATCACAACATTAGTTTGTCTTTTGGGGACATGTAGTCATTAAGCTTTTCCATATAAAATGTACTGCAGACATTGGGAAAGGAGTATACAAGAACAAAAGGTTTACAGAGACATGTGCTCTAAGTACATATTACTCTTCATCCTAACATTTTGAAGTTATAACCATAGTACTTACCGGTAGTTTTAATTCTAGCAAACTTTACCTTTAGCTTTAGAGGGACAATCTGTAAATATTTTGGCCTGTTATTAGCAAAAACAAGTACTGCTTTCATAATTACATAGGCTGTCAATGTCTAATGATAATCCCACCAAAAATTAAAACATTTCCATAGTTTACAATGAGGTGTTTATAAATACTTAGTTGAGGATGCACTCAATGGAAGACGACATGATGCGTCACCATCTTCAATTACAATAGATGCAATTGGGCACTCTTGTTAGTCTTAAGTGTTCATATGGACTGGTGTTGTCTGTTGAGGAGGAGTGTACTGTAGAAGACACAAAGATGACAGTAGATCTTTTTACTTACCCTTCTTTTGAAGTGGTGGACAATCCTTACCTCTTTCCAAGCTAGATGAAAGAGAAAATTAACAAGAAAAGAAAAAGCGGTAAAACTGGGAGAGAATGTTTACATTGGCATGCCTTTTACCAGGGCACAGATTCAGAAAACGGGTTAATTAAGAAATAAAAATACGTTCTGTGTTAAACCCTTGCATATCCTAGGTTTTCAGTTTCAGAAGGCCAGATTATCATTATCCTAAATCAGGTTTTTATCATTAGTTACTCCATGAACCAACTCTGGTCAATTGTAGCATTTGTTGAATTTTTGTGTTGTATATTTCAGCTGAGGCCTGACATAGGAAAAGTGCTCATTATGCTCTATGTGATAAGATGTATTTCTAATACCATATTCCTCGATTTAGAGCAACACCATTGTCGAACAAGTATATAATTTATATCAATAAAGTTTCAGCCTCTTTACTCAAATGTCACAATAAGGACAGCTTCTTTTTTCCGACCCTCCATTTTTTATGCTGAAGGCGAACTGTCAGGGAGGAAGTATTAAACCATTACAGCTCAGGTGCCCATCAGATCAGATCGATCATCCGATCAGTCACAATTTATCAGTGATGTCAGTTTTTCCTGTTGGTAGAGAGGAGTGTCCCTTCATGCAGTGAAGGACATGGTTGTTCGAATTCAGGCTAATTGAAGCCATCAGACATTCTCTTTTCTCTAAAATTATTGAATTTATTAGGTTTTGTTTAAATATATTTTACAACAGGGCTTTGCAGACATTTTTCGTGTAATTCATCAAACTACCCCTCTTCCCATCTACCCCCACTCACACAAAGTTTTGCAGTGTTCCTTTTTCACAAATCCACTAGATATGAATAAAAGAAAAAAATCCACAGGACTGAGGCTATAAGTGAAGAAAATGAACTGAGTCAATATCACATTTTCAGATTTCAAGCATTATTTATTCGTTTGTTTTTGGGGTTTCCAGGCATCATATTCACTGCTCCTGCACAAAATAAAGATATTATTATTTTATGCTTTTTATGTGCTTTCCTTCTTTATTAACAACATTGCCATGTTTTCTTGTAAAAATGCCTTGTTCAGCTATTTCAAAGCAAGCTCTAGGGGCAGAGAAATATCATTTTCAGTTGCATGTTTGCTCTAATCATATTAAGTTGTGAAGAAAGGATAAAGGTCTTGTATTATATGAATCCATCCATCCATTTTCCGTCACGCTTACCCCAAGCGTGGTCTTCCCCTGTCTACAGATGAGAGGCGGGGTACACCCTGAACAGGTCGCTAGTCCATTGCAGGGCAACAAACACATGACAAATTCATGCACACACTCAGACCTAAGGAGAATTTAGAGAAACCAATTAACCTAACAGTCATGTTTTTGAACTGTGGGATGAAGGCGGAGTACCCGGAGAGAACTCAGCATCCTCAGGGAGAACATGCAAACTCAATGCAGAAACACCCGGGGCCTGGAATCTAACCCGGAACCTTCTTGCTGCAAAGCAGCTGTGCTACCCACTGCACCACTAAGCAGCCCATTATATGAATCATTTGTTGAAATAACGCTAACCGATGCTGTGTAATTCAGCTGGTAAGGGTTAAACATAATAGCCCATAACTTGACCTTCAACCAGATTTAACTTGATTTAGTTCTACATACTCTTTTACAGTATCTTCCTTAAATCAGTTTTTAATCATCCATCCATCCATCCATCCATTATCTGACACGCTTGTCCCGGGTGGGGTCGCGAGGGGTGCTGGTGCCTATCTCCAGCAGTCAATGGGCGAGAGGCGGGGTACACCCTGGACATGATGCCAGTCCATCGCAGGGCAACACAGAGACACACAGGACAAACAACCATTCACGCACACAATCCCACCTAAGGAGAATTTAGAGAAGTCAATTAATCTAACAGTCATGTTTTTGAACTGTGGGATGAAGGCGGAGTACCCGGAGAGAACTCAGCATCCTCAGGGAGAACATGCAAACTCAATGCAGAAACACCATGGGCCTGGAATCTAACCCGGAACCTTCTTGCTGCAAAGCAGCTGTGCTACCCATTGCACCACTAAGCAGCCCATTATATGAATCATTTGTTGAAATAACGCTAACCGATGCTGTGTAATTCAGCTGGTAAGGGTTAAACATAATAGCCCATAACTTGACCTTCAACCAGATTTAACTTGATTTAGTTCTACATACTCTTTTACATTATCTTCCTTAAATCAGTTTTTAATCAGTAGAAATAAATAATGTGATGGGAAAAGAGGTAGGAAAAACCTTAAAAATCGGATTCAGATTATTTTGGTTTTCAGAAGAGTGTAATGAATCATTAATTTGAGATGTTGCTGCTTGACCAAGTGGAGGAAATGTGCTGAAAACATGATTATGGACTCCTGGGGAGGCAGAGATTGCTGGCTGAAAGAAAATCAAGCATGGTAGTGTGGAAAGAATTCTAAAGTGTAAATTTTTAAAGCTTAAACTGCCTAAGGCAAATATATTTCTTCCAAAATTCAGGTGGACTACCACTTAAACAGAACTTTACATACAAAGCCATAAAAGTATGGAAATATAATAGATGAAGCATCCTGTACTGTAACAGTTTCAGTTTGGAGAACTTGGCATGACAGGACATTTTTTCTGCGGGACAGAAATAAAGCAGTGCAGCAGTCTTGGGTCAAAGATGTCAGACAGTGTCAAGACCCAGCCTTCTGCTTGGAGAGGCTAAAGTTGAAAGAGTAGCATTACATCTATCACGTCATGACAGCATAACTTAACTTTTACTGCACAAAGCTGCAGACCGTCACTCATTCTGCAAAGTGATTGCTTTATCTCCCTGTCTGTCCCCTTTGTCAGTCATGATTAAGGTTTATATAAATCAATCTGCGTGGGCGTGTGCCTGAAGAGATTCTCATTTAGCTGTGGTGCACCATTTAGACATGCATTGCTGCCACATAGAGATTGAAATTAGCAGGGTTAGAGCTAAGGAACCATGGGGATGGGTAAGACTGATTAGCTTTCTTTAATCAACCTAAAAATACATACTGTACAGCTAGTTCCCATTATATTTTAGCATTAATTCAAGCATTTTTGAAATATTATTAAAAAAATATATATGTCACTCATCTTTCTTTTAATTTTTCCGTTTAAAAAAAACTTCCTATTGGTAATCTTTCTGACCAGGATGTCCTGGCCAAGATTAAAAACAGCTAGATGTGCAATGTGCAAACAGTACATCACATTTCCAAACACCAACAATATTTCTAGATCTTTCACAAAAACTACAACAGTAAAGTAGAGAAAGTAAAACACTGAAATGTTAATATTTCTGTCACCTCTGTCTGAAACCTCTTGCTGCATGCAGCAATGAACCTGCAAATTTATATCCACCATGACCAACATGCATTTATGGATTGCTGTGGAAGGTATTGGATTTCCCACATTTCCATTAGATAAAAGTGTTCTCTCATGTTTAAGAAACAAACCATTCTTCTTTACAATTGTTTTAGTGAATTAGAAAAACTTGAAAAAAATATAAAAATCCTTGGAAGAAAACACGTGTACATCAAAATGTAGCATTTAATATTTACATAAGATGCAACTTGTGCTATAGTCATGTAGGATATGAAATGATAGTTTAATTCTTAGCACTGTGTATCTTTTTGTATGACTGAGAAGAAGTGTCTGACTACAGTGGAATAATTACTGATCCGAACAAACTGTTTCTGTGCCCGTTTGTTTTGGATTTAATGGTCCTGCATTGTTTTCCTAATCAAAGTGGGACAAACTATGCATTGCTGCAGTAGGTGGGATCTACAGCAAAGACTTTAGCTCTTTTCTGGAAAGCCTTAAATTAAGTCTAAATCTGTAGACGGCATCCCCTGTGCTGTCCTCACCATCTTAACTAAGTCCCTCCTCTGTCATGCTATGATTCATTACTCAATAAAGTTTTGTGAGCATCTGATTAGAGTCCTGTCCTTTTGAAATTTCAAAGAAAGAAGAGCCTTTTTTATTTGACCTTCCTCACCAGACAGGAAATGTATTCTGTCTAGGAGAGGTAAGACGAACTGTGGATGCCTAGGAACTTTATGCATTCCACACACTAAAAAAATAAACCCCTACCGATGCTGCCGCTGTTATCTTTAATGGTATGGTGTTTTTCTGGTTAGGTTTAGTGTTGTTTTTGCCTAAATTATAGCCATGTTATTAATTTAGCATATAGCCAACTTAGCTAATCTATGTCCATGGCATTCTGAGGAGCAGAGTTCATTCACCTGTCCAAAGAAGCACTACAGGTAGACCTATTCCTCCCCTTCATGTCTACCCACTTGTAAACATGTGGTGTTTCTGTGTTACAAATGATTGAAAGATGAAGGCAAAACATACATAAACATACATTTTAGGCAGTAAAGTGCAAACCTGGAGAAATGTGCTGCCCTGTTGGTGTAACATAATAGTAGTAGGGGGAGTGGCGGCCTAGCGGTAAGGGGATTGCGCCTGGATCTGAGAGGTTCTGAGTACAAGCCCCGCTCCCACAGACTGCCACTCTGGGTCCCTGAGCAGAGACCCTTAACCCCACACTGCTCCCCAGGTGCCGCACCATGGCAGCCCACTGCTCCCCAAAGGGATGGGTTAAATGCAGAGAGTTCATTTTGTTCTTTTTACTTGTGACAATGTAATGACAATAAAGTTGAATTCTATTCTATTCTTGATATAGTAACATGTTGCTGCTGTTGTCTGACAGATCAGTCCAAGAATTGAAGATTGGGTGTTTTTTTTATTCTCTGTTCCTTGGATCAGATAATGGATGGATGGATGGATGGATGGATGGATGGATGGATGGATGGATGGATGCTTGTGACATACAGTAAACCTTAAAGGAAAAGTCCGGTCAACACGGAATGATCAATGGCTCATTATCTTTAACTAAAACGAATAAGTCTGTAGTGATTCAATGAATTTAGCATTAATGGGTAAAAAAATAAAAATAATATTTTTGTCTCGATCACTGAGTCCGGGACCGGGCATTCTCCCCGCTTTACTAGCAAAATCAATGGGAACTATGAGACACATCTGCAGTCAACAACAATTATTTAAGATTGTGAGAAGACTTCATGTAATATGTAATATGTAGCCAACATTTTGAAGAAGAATTTTAAAATATGACTTGTATAATAGCACATTGTGACAAACACCAGATAGAGCACTGGGACTTGCTCAACAGCCGATGCCGCACCTTGACGTCAAAAACTGGTTGGTGGTGGTAGCTTTGACAAACATGGATGTCTCTGGTAAAGCACATTCAAATGAATTTTTTAAACAGTATGTCAGCATTTCAGATTTGAAATACTTTCACAAGTTTGAATTCTGAATATGACCGGACTTCTCCTTAACCGAAAAAAAAAGTCACCGAAAAAATCAGAATACGAACACCAGTGCATTTCTGCACAAGTGATCTCTTAATCATCAACAGGAGATTTGACAATTTCCAAACTACCCTATTTTGTTGTTTTGGTTCTATCTGTCTGTTTTGTGTGTTTTGTGTCTGTGAATGTGTGAATGTGTGTGTGAGTGGGCTGTGAGTGGCACAGATTGAATAAATAAAAAATGCAGTATTCCCAGTTCTATATTTGACATACATTTCAAATGACAGCGTGGACAACTAGTCAATCAAAGTTTTTTTATTTAGGACACATTTTTCCATGCTTTGGCTGTCTCAACAAACAGACATCAGCTCTAAATTAATTACCTCCTCCTTGTTTGTCAGAAGAACGCTTTTAAAGCTTGTCTCCTCCTCTGTCTCCTTTCTTTGTTTTTTGCTACAGCTTTGATATCAGCAGGCTGCTGCACCAACAACTGCAGAAATGTCAAGCTATGGGACAGGTAAACCTCTCTTCAGATTTTTATGCCTTTTCTCTATAAACCTGATTTGTGTTAATTAGAGACTCAGAGTGAAGACAGACAATTAAAGGCAGTGTCAGTTTTCTTAACACAAGGGTCCAGAATCCTGTATTTAGCTTCCATAACTCTACTTTAACATCCATTGTGCACCTATTAACTGCTGTCTTGAACACATGTGTGTTTTGTTAGGTTGGATGGATTTACATTAGCAGGATTTACATGATGAAATAAAAAAGCAAAAGTGTTGGTGAGTGAGGCATTGCATATTAATTTTTATACGAATCAGTGAGAAATAAACAAACATACAGTCAGGTCCTGATTGAATACATTGTGATTGTGAGCAGGTTCTCACTCCATATGTCTCTGTGCTCAGGTGGAATCAGTGGTTTTATATTGTGACTATAGTGTTAGAGGTGACCCTATCCTGTGTATATGTGTCATTGTGCTATCTTCAGTCAGGTTTGTGTGAGGCAGAAATGGCTCTATTAATATTTGATCACAGCAAGACATGGCTTACCTGCCTATAGTCAGCAGGGGGGAGTCCTTGCTGCTCTTGTTGTAAACAGAACAACAAACCAACAAAGTGTGAGAGTTAGCCTCCCTTTCCTCTTCTGTCCCACAACAATACAAGGAGAAGAGAATAATCAAGTAATCTTTGTAGATGATTTTTTAGGTTCAGAGAAAAGTAAGAAGGGTGTGTAGATCGATGTCTTACTTTGATCATCCCTCGGTTTTTTGTTGCAGCAAATGCAGACAGATACAAAATGTTCTATCAGTAACTATGAAAATCTATAAAGCTGGGAATCTTTTATTTTATTTTCCTCTTTTTTTTTTTTTACCAACACCAACCATCACTACTTTTAATACAATTTTTAAAATGTATAAAAAGTCTGCAAGTAGTGCTGAACATAGGCACCGTACCCAAAAACTACAGTTGGTCTGGTCCAGATGTGGCCCACATCTGGGATATTTAATAGGTCATAACTGATGAGAGTGATGGTGGCTGCGAAGGGACGACTGGCTGAGGTAAGACAGTGACAAACATGGGCAGCTCTCAGAACACTTCAGCTGTGAGCTGCATTGATCTTTCTCAAAGTTTAGAGACACTGGAGCAATGAGCCTGAAATGAAATTTCTTCCCATCTATATGGATCTTTTGGAAGCAAACAAGTAGAGGGCTGATCTCCATTCTGACCTTTCTATGGTTTATGGATTTCAAGCAAGAGCGCTGACCACAAAATATCCATTTGCACAATTTTATCAATCCTGTGTGAAGGTACTTTTAACTTTTATGACTTGCAATGGACGGCTGTTCAGTGGAGCAGTGGGTAGCACAAAGAAGGTTACAGGCCTGGGGTCTTTCTGCATGGAGTTTGCATGTTCTCCGTGAGCATGTGTGGGTTCTCTCCGGGTACTCTGCCTTCCTCCCACAATCCGAAAACATGACTGTTAGGTCCATTTTCTCTCAAATCCCCTTAGGTGTGAGTGTGCATGAATGGTTGTTAGTCCTGTTTGTCCCTGTGCTGCCCTGCGATGGACTGGCGACCTGCCCAGGGTGTACCCCGCCTCTCGCCCGTAGACAGCTGGAGATAGGCACCAGCACCCCTCGCTACCCCCGCTTTGGATAAGCGTGACGGAGAATGGATGTTTCAATGAAACTCTACTGCACAACTCTGTCAAAACGCACCAGATGTGGTGGATTGATCTATATGCTAAAGGAGAATATTGTGATAAGTTATTGGGTTAAATAGAGGACAGAGAGCCTGCTGAGTCTAGTTTCATTGATTACATATTTTGACAGTCTATGAAGCGTGCACATATAGACAAACTACTGAGGAAGAGAGCTGTTCAAGAAGGCTGCGGGTATTGTATTTTGCCCTTTTTTGCCTGTTCTAGCATTAATGATAGCTTAATTTTGATTAAATAGCTCAGTTTCTTGCTGTGATAGCTTTTGTATATTAACAAGTTATATGTCGTTGGTGATTACACTCTATTAGTGAATCAGGGTGGAATAACGTATTATTAATACTGCATTTTAACTCACTCATTGAGCATTAATGAGAAAATACACAATCCACCCCACAACTAATGACTTAGAAGCATCGATCAAATTAATAACTGCATTGTTCAGTGGTTCCATGTGTGATTTAAAGAGAAATTGTTGTCTTTCATTATCCTAAATCCAACATGACATTTTCCAGTAAAAAGAATAATTTAGATCTTTTGTTTTGTGTATTATGTCCGTTATATTTAGGCCTGTGAACTTACGTATGGACTTCACTAAGTTCTTAGGGTCTATTCACAATGGGGGGGTACATAATGGCAATAATAACTAAATATTAATATTAAATATAATTTATAAACCACTGTACATAAATATCTCCACCAACTCCTCACATATGTAGCTTGATCCAAAGTACTGTACAGCAAAGAAGACCCATGAAAATGTAGTAAAACAAACATTACGTCTGATTGTGACCAATATTAGGGCGTAATGGAGAAAACTAACTAATTATGGTTACTATTTACTTATTTAGTTAGCAGCACAATTATGCTCAATCAAGATAACTTATTATGAGCCAAAAAGTAACTATGCAGTCACTTTTTCTAATCTAAAATGTCAAAGAATTTGGATAATTGTCTTGTTATTGCAAATTTCATTAAAACTAGAGGTTCAGTTATAGAATTTAAGGTGTTTTTTATTAATTAGATTAAAATCACTACACGTCTGCACTATTTTGGTGTGTGGTTTGGTAAGTAAATTATAATAGACTTATGTAGATGTGATTTATGTTTCTTTTAGAATGAGAAAAAACAATGAGAGGTTTTAGAACTTTACATTTTTTTACTTTACAGCCTTTAACTAGCTATAAAATAGTTACGAAGCTGAAAAGTAATGCCTTTAAAGAAATGTAACAAAATTAAAATATACTTTGTGAAATAATTAAACAGGGTTAAATTATTCCAGAAATAAAACAGCAGGACTGAGTGATCCCAGTATTTTTGCGTCAAACATGTAAAATCAGCATTGCAGGAACAATTTTGAGCGCCAAACTTCTAGGCAGGAAAAAAAAAAGACGACCCAGGTTAATCACCTTCAAACGCTTGTCTCTGATCGGTATACAGGGAACACCTGCACCGGGTCAACCCGCTTCCGTGATGCCCTTGAGCGCAACATACTTATGTCACAACATTACGACAGTTGCATCTAATCTAACAATCTAAAACAACTATGCTTACATGCGATAAACATGAAACTACCGTGGTTATATGGATTTGGATGGACAAAAGACAGAAACAATAAAGCACACATACTACGCCCTGACTCCCTCCTATATTGCTCTCCATTGCTTGATTTCTGGTGATGTCATCAAAGCTAATGCATGATGGCATCACCAGACATAAAGCGATGATTTACAAAGGCCATGCAGCTTGCCAGCAGGGGGTCATACACAGCTGTTTTTGCCAAATATGAAAAGAGTCTAATGTTGTTAGTTAGGGTGCCCAGATGTCCGGCTTTAGGCTCGACAATCAAGATTTTCATTGCACTGTCCGGCGTCTGCCGCAGCATCCAGCCGGACACCTATTTGTCCTCCTTTATGAAGCAAGAGGGTTAAAGAATAGATTTTGTTTTACAGTTTTGCTGGGCTGCAGCACAATATCCAATCATAGATTGTAAAAAATACATCAACTATCTGGTTTCACAGATGATGCCCTGTTCCACCCGATTTATCTCTTAAATGATAACAGCCGTCTTATTGGTTAAATGTTATCAGTTGTCTTATTGGTTGCTTTTCAGTTTACATTTTTACTAAATTAATTCAGAAATAGTCTCAGTAAAAAAAAAAAAAAAAAAAAAACTACTTTCCTTTTCTTCTTCTCTTTTCTGGCACAGCTTTGATGCCTCCTCTTGACAACTTGACCAACCATGCATCTCCAAAGAAAGAGGGGTGGTAGTGAGGGAGCCCTCCCCTGACTCTGGGCCTGACAGATTTCAGGGCCTGACTGTTCCATCCGATTTATCTCTTAAACGATAACAGCTGTTGTGTTATTTACATTGTTGATGGAAGTATTTTAGGAAAGCTTAGATTTGGACATGATGTGAGCAAACATCAGCAGAACCCCTTGGGGCTTGAAGGGCTGGTAAAGTCCAATGGTACAACTAAATGTGATCTCAGAGGGAAGAGGTCTAACTACAACTTGATATTCACAAGTATATCACTTTGTTTTGTTCAGTCACGTGAATTACCAATAAAATAATTGAGGTTTGTGTTTCTAGTATGAAAAACGTAGCTATTCAAGGTACCCTGCCTCTGTAAGGTTTCATTGGTTGCTTTTAAGTTTACATGTTTACTAAATTAATTCAGAAATAGTTTAAAATAAACAACTTTCCCTTTCTTCTTCTCTTTTCTTGCACAGCTTTGATGCCTCCTCTTGACAACTTGACCAACCATGCCTCTCCAAAGAAAGAGGGGTGGTAGTGAGGGAACCCTCCCACGACTCTGGACCTGACAGATTTCAGGGCCTCTGGAAGCCACCCTCCATGGCTCCGGACCGTCTGTAGTCCAAGAACTCTTCCATGTGCACAGCCCTTAAAACAGCCTGCCTCCATGTTTTGATTTCTACATATCAAGAGTTTGAGCGGATGTGGAATGGGGTTTTATATTTTAGTTGTTTTTGAAGAGAATGGTAATAACGATTTGGAAGACTCATGAGGACTGCCATGTTAAATGGTTCAGAGAGGATATCTCTAATTGCCAGCTGCGCTATCGCTAACTCCTGGAGAGAACACAGTGAGTGCGGATGGGGATTGGTAAGAAGATTAGGGACATTGCACTGTTTGTGCTGCTAACCTCTGTTTACAAATGTAGTTCATAATCAAAAAAGCTAAGAAAATGTTTAATTTATTGTGGTAACTTTTTCGCACACTCTTTGCTATCTTCCTTCCCCCCACTCTCTCCGTCCTCTCCTTAATCTTTTGCAATTTATTACCTTCAATGGGTGTAATGAGACTGCTGTAATCTAATGTTCTATCTCAGTCTCCAAATCCAAATGATCACATAGCTGCTATCATTCCTCCTATAAACATCTGGCTATTTGAATTCAATGTAAAAAGATTTGTTTTTCTCAAAGATAATCTTGCAAGTAAAAAAACAAGAACTCTTCCTGTGTCTTAAACCAAGATGGTCGACATAAATAGCTGCTCCAGGTGTCCTTGCTCTACAAAATGCAATGATCAGGTGTCATTTTTCGTTTTTGTATTATCTTATGCTCCCTTAAAGCGCCTATATTGAAGATGGGTAGAAGGTGATACATTGTCCATATAGTTTTTTTTTTTGTTTGTTTGTTTTATAAGAGAGTGATGTTCAAGTAAAAAGTAGATTATTGGATTAGTTTTCTATATATCTCTATATACAAATATATTATGATTATTATTTTTGACTTACTTGTATTAGAACTATTATATGAAAATGCATATAGTATATCAAATAATAAACAGAAGTGTTTATCTAAATGTGCATGGTGTGTTTTATTTACCGCACGTTTGTTTAATCTCTTTCTATGATTTTGTTGCCTCAGGGTTGTTTTTTTTAATTGATGGACTTGATTTAAGCATAACTCTCTATGGAAAAATTAAACATTGACCTCTGTAAAAAACAAAACAAAAAAACAACAGTAATCAGACAGACTTTTGTAAGATGGAGAAAGAAAATGCCAGTTCACCCCCCCTAAGCCATTATCTATGGGTGTCCTCCATGTTTGGGCCCCAAAGTCAGACTTTACACTCATTTATATTATGAAAGATCTTTACCAGATAAAAACCTGTTGACAAGAATAAAACCATCTGCAGCTGGAAAGACTCTGACTAATGACAGAAATAGATATTTTATGATCTAACCCGCACCTTATCTAAAATATTCAAGAAAGATAGGAACACCTTTCGGTATAGATAATGTAGAAATTACAGAATTACAGGCAGACGACCTAAGAAATTGTCAAAATCATTGGGATTTTTACTGATAAAGTCAGAGGACAAAGATCTATGAAGTATTTTTTTATGCAACAGATGAGATATTCATGAGGGAGAGAGCAACACCTTTAGGAGATAACCAATTTGATCCTTTTGAGCTTTCAAACTCTAATAAGGAAAACGTTTCTGGTATTTTGGAAACCTGACAGTAAAGATAATCTACATTCTCTTGGTAATGTACAATACTGGCCATTCAAAATCTACCCACTTTCCTTGATGGTCCCTTGGCTAGTCCCCTACAATTCCTTATTCCTTATAAACATTAATCTTTGCACTAAAATATTCTTTCTGTCACAGTTTGTCGACATTAAGATCTAAAGAAAAGCGTCATCTCCTGGTCCGATCCTGTAGTTCAGTGAAAGGATCATAGTACATAAGTATGCAAGTCCAGGAAAAAGAGGGGGTCATTCCAGTGGTTGGAAGTTGGAGAGGTTTTTGCTGGGAGTTGCAGCGAAGTAGGCTGCCATTCGGCTGGTGTTTGACTGGTAAGGCCCATTTTGAATGGCTGCTACTGTAATGGGAGGTTACTTTTTTTTTTAAGTGCTAACTATATTAATTATGAAAGTCACTATTAGACTATGCTAAGTACAGATTGAAATTTGGATGCTAATATCTTAGTTTTAAAACAGAAAAGCTGCAGTAAATTTGAACAATTAAACATGTTCATGCATGACAAAGAAAAACAAATTTGAATGCTGTTTTTCTGGCATAATACAGTTTTTAAAGTAAAATCTGATTTAATTTAAGTCTACATCAAAGCTGTATATATTTACATGAAAAATGAATCTATACATTTTTGCATACCTCCATATTTTTGAACAGCCTGTACAATTTATCAGATTATTTCTCTGAGGGTAATTATAAAAACTGAAGGTTTCTGGCTCAGCCATCTGTACGAAAATCTCTTACTTGTTCTGCTCCATTGTGCCAAGCTCTGGACAAGCAAAAATACTTCAGGGAAGAAGAGGCAAGTAAAGGTACTGGACACTTTTATTTTTGTCCATTTTCTTTTGCAAGTGTGGTTGTTTTGTAAAGAGGATTTTTGAACACAAAAGGAATCCTGTGCCACAGGATTATTATGCTGCATCAAGATAGACTTAAAGTTATTGTTTAGAAAAAAGCATATGTGCAAGTGAAAATATACAAAAACCAAAAAACATTTATGCATAGTTTAAAATCCAGAGACATGAAATTTTATTTTTTGTCAGGTGGCTTCATTTTTTGTAATAAAATATGTATTTATATTTATGTATTCTTGTATGAGGATTTCCTTTTCGACTGTTCAGTTTTAATGTACTGTAATTACTGTATTGTAAAGAAAAATGTTTTCAATGATAATTAGGAAGACAACACAGGATTTTCTACATACAATTTTTTATGGAATTTAAATAACTGTAATAATTTAAAACCTCTGCTTTATTTGCCTAGAATAAAACAATATACAGTCTTCTGACTAATTCAAATGCTTTACCTTCTCATGGTCAAATGACAACATCAAAACCTCTAATATCCTCCTCACACACACAGATCCCCTTTAAACACAGGAAATTTTCAGAGAAACAAAAAACTAGAAGACAAGAACATATCATCCTGTCAGTTGGGAGACAATGGCTTCAACACTTCCTTTCTTCTTCTATATCCATTATATAACAATTAATTCAGAGCATTTTGCAGCATTAGTAAGGCTTTACAGCTAAATATTTGATGTTTTTGTCTTTTAAGAAGTTTGCTGCCCTTGGCGTAATATACAGCATTCTCAGACAATCTTTTACTCTGTAGACCTCAAATATATTGGTATTTTCAATATATTTTGTCATCGCCAAAACGATTCATGGTATAATTCTAGTACACAAATACCCTGAGTGTTCATCAACAAAAACACTAATGGCAGAGCTTATGTTTATGGAAAAAAAGTAAATAGCAACCCTCAGCGTAGTGTAATTTGGTGCCTCTGTGCAATTTAAACAGCTAATTAGTAGGGATGATGAAGTAAGCCCGTCTTATAACGGTGAAATGATGTAGAATCAGTGAGATGATCACATAATACCTTGAGTTGTGCAGGGAAGCATCCTGTCTGCTTGGGAACCATATCACATGGTAATGAAGATACATAGCCTCTAAATATGTGTATTTTTCTCAAACTGCGTATTATCCAGATTCTAGACTTAACAATGAGAATCCCAGAAAGTGGTGATTAACTTCAATGTAGAGCTGGTGAAACAGTTCCTGACACACTTTTAAAAGCATTAGATGGATCTCACTTATGGAAAATGAAAATAAAATCCCCCAAGCCCCTTTCTATTTTAGTTAACCATAACAGTGAATAAAACAAAAAAACACCCTATACATTTTTTTTTTTAATGTCCACTAAAAACCTACTTTTCTGATTCTGGTTGTGTTTTTTTTTTTTTTTGTAAAGATGTTAACCCTGTTTCATTCTGTGATGCTGTGTAAAAAGTTTGTTTTGCTGCCATAAATAGACCTCAGACATTTTTCAGAAGTATTACTTAAACTTCAACACTTTAAAAAGCAGTAGCTTTTTGTGTTTAATGTTTCCACATAGAAAAGTCCTTCAGTTTAACAGTCAGCTTTACATATTTATGTGCCCATCCCAATAAGAGGTGCCATAATAAGATGATTGTTCATTGTACCTCCATAGTACATCTGGTCTATTAACTATTTTTTTTTTCATGCTGGAACAGTCTCTAGCACTGTTGCAGAATCCTCAAACTGTTCCACCAAATCTAGTCGTTGCTCTTGGTAGCTGTTTACTTCTTAAGAGCGATTTTAACATCCCAGTGCTGAGAGTGTGCTTGAGAAAGCAAGACAATTAAACATACAGTAGTATACCAGTTTTGTTGTACATGTCCCACTGGCCCACTGCAAAGTCTGTAGGTGCTGTTGTGATAGGGATATCTCCTACTACATTAATGCTAAGGCTTATAGATGTAGCCTTAGTGGAATACAGGTGAACTATAACATGCATGTTAACTATCTGTTTTAAATCTTCAAAGAGCTCATGCTTGTTTGTTAAGTGTGCTAGAATTTTGAATTTTGTGGTGTTATTTTTCAGTTTGTATATACATAAAGGAAGCAAGATTGAAATGCTTGAAAGAAAACACAACATTCATACTCATTTAGAAGGCTTTTGCATTTTATCTGTGATAAAGCAGCAGGAGTATTAAGACACGCCTCTGCCTGTTTTTCCAGAAAGACAAAGTGTGAGTGGTGATATTGATTTGTGTACATCTGAGCATGCTGTGCTGCTTCATGATATAATGCTGCATCTTTATGTGTTTATGTGTGCGTGTGTGAAGGCGTGCAGCACCCTGAGTTGCTCTGCTGCAATGCAGCACATTTTGCCTACCGCTAGGTCGCTGCCGTCCTGCTCTGGGGCACTCTTCCAAGGTCACAGTGGGTCAATCCTGCCCATCTGCATACCCAGAAGCTACAAGGCTAAATATGCAAACACCAATTTTGTCAGCTGGTAAAGCAAAAAGATGCCAGAATGGGCCACAGTGGAACATAACCATGCTGCAGCTGCAAGATAACAGTAATCCGCTATCCAGCAGACATGACATTCAGTTGATCTACTGGGAAACCAGCTGATCAACACAAGATCAACCACAGTAGTTTCATCAGTGAAATACCATGATCCTTTTGAGTGGAGGTCATATTTTTTTTATTTAGTTGTCTCTGTGCTTCAGTGGATTCACATGTTTTGTGTTATTTAATCTCTTTGTATTCTGTTTTTCTCTTAGTTTACCCAATCCCAATATTCCCTGTGAACAATTACTCTTTGAATGATGTTTATTCTTTAAATCCCTCAGTCAATCCAGTTAAATTTTTGATGAGGCAGCTGACCTATCATGGTCATATAGGATATTACAGCAGTGACATCCTACTAGAACCTAAATTAAGCGAGTTTTAATTCAAAAATATATTCAAAAAATTGATTTAAAATGAGCAGCAAAAATGAGCAGCATTTTTGAACAGCAAAATCAGATCAAAATAATTGGAGGCTCATGTGTTAGTCATGCCTTTCTTTTCTGACCTGTCTGGCTTATGGCACCAAAAATGACTGCACAGACAGGTCTGTTGAAGGTTTGTTTTGTCACTGCCACTAACCAAAGAGATAGAACTGCACATTTAAATGATGGAGAAACTCACTCAAATTGCCTTTCTTCCAAATTCATTTCAAGTATTCTTAGCAGTAGGCTGAGGAATGGCTTCATGTTAAAGTCATAGGGAAACGGCTGTTCCAAACATTGCAGTTCTGAGTTCTCCAAAGTGGTGCACGCCTTTCCACATGTGAATAAAGTGAATTTGATTGTTCATTTATCAAGAGAGCGGGATTGTTGTGGCGGAAGGTTTGCAAGCAAGTTTGATTGTGGCCAGTTTCTCTGAAGCATTCTTGCTAACCAGTTAGCAACTTAGTGCTAGTAGGATCCCAATGGGAAATTACATTGGGACCAAGTAGCACTACATTGGTGACTTAGAAACAACACTCTCAAGAAACGCTATGGACAGCGGAAACATGCAAGAGGAGGAGAGTTTTGTGTCGGAGGTCGTGGAGGAGTCTCCTCTGTCTCCTTTCAATGAAGCGCTCACAGAGCTCAGTTTTAAGTTCTCTTTTCTGTTGCTGTTGTTCAATAAAAGTATGTTTTAGGATCATTTGAGGCAAGAACATAATGCTTGTATGCGTCACTATATGGACTATTAATAACAGGAGGTGAAATGCAGCTCCAGACGAGCTTAGTGTTTGGTGACGTAACGAGTACGCTTCTGTTCCAATTGACCCACACTTGAGTCCACACTTTTCTGTGTTCTGCTCAAGGACATACTTGGCGAGAACACAAGTCCATATTCGCGTTCTTGTGAATTGAAAAATGGCCAACAAATCGCTTTCCAACTATACACCTGTAACGGTCACCACTACTCTTCGAAGATTCTTATTTAAACCGTTGCGTATATTATCTGCGACATATGAATCAAATTGCTATGACCAAAGAAAATTGATTGACAGATGATCTTTGACATATGATTGGCCGAATTTAGGCGTTCAGGCTGATGCATAATTAACTAGCCTGCATAAGATAACGAAAAAAACAGATTTTGAGACAGGATTTTTTTGATAAAGGGTACATTTATATACATGTTCAAGCCAGGATGATTTGACATTTAAATATGACTTCCCTACAACTTTAACATGGCCTTTTTTGGTTAATAATTGTGAACTTACTCTGAATTACCTTCTGAAATTTTTTCAAGTGTGAATGCAATGTTGCATCAGTAGATCGCACTATTGTGACTTTGGTTCTTTAAGAGGGATACTCCATCTGTAATGGCATGTACAGTTTGTATTAAAGAGCAATGGCCTGGATTACATGCTAAAACCAGTTTCATCTCAGTGACCCACTGGTGGAATATGTCACTCCTATGAGTTAAAACGAGGGCTTAAGTTTAGATGGATATTGACAAAACAGGATCTGAGATCAGGTTTGCTTTGTCCGATTAACCCAGGGCGACCAATAATTGTGAGTGAAAATGGTGAGTTTGCTTGAGGAACCAAATGTTGATAATTGAGGCAGAGATGAGTTCTTGTAGGTTTAATGAAGAGATACTGAAGCAAATCTCCAAAAACACAAAAATACTTAAAACCACAAACCAGCAAACATGAGGGAAAACTCACGTAGGGAGCCAGAGACAAGGAAGTAAATAAATAACAAGGAACCAGCATTGAAGAACTGCACATGGAGAGTATATATGGGAGACAGAACAAAGACTGGGGTAATCAACTGATATGGTGCAGGTGTGGATAGAAGAGACTAGAAGGGAACTAGGGGAAAGGAGACAGGCACAAGGGGGCAACAGAGAGTAACTTAAGACAGCTAAATATAATGGAAAATATATTAAAGATCAGAAAAAAGCATAACTAATAACTAAAAACTAATAATAATAAAGTAATCAAAATAATTGGCTGCCTTGAACCATAAGTGAGGCAACGTCATGATGGTTGTATAGAGGAGAAACAAACAAACAAATGGGAATGAATTAATGTTCAAATAGAAACACATATACCAAAGTAAATGCATCACAAGTGAAATAATTTCCAGCATTTTGTTGTTTGATATATAAAACAATTCACTAAGATAGCAGATGACGTTAAATTCCTAATTTAGTTGCGTGACTAACTGAGGCGATGCTTGTTTTGATCCTTTAACGAGGATGAATACAAAGCAATCAGAGTCTTAGTGGTTTTATTAATGCTCGCTGATTTAATCAATGCTGCTAAATATTCTTTGATCTTATGCAGAGCCGGTGGAAGTTCTGAGTCTAACCTTTTGTTTGAAGAGGAAGAAAGAATCAAAGGATTTGTATTGGTTCTGTGGTGGCTAGGTTCGGTTCAGTTGGCAGTGTACTGCTGCGGCCAGGCATGAAGGCTGGCGGTCAGTGTTGGAGCCCTGTGTGCGGTGCTGGAGGTTCTGGATAGCTGGATGTGCTGCGCTGCTGTGCCTGGACAGGGAAGGCGGTCCCTTGGTAATGCGATCACAGTTAGTGGTCCAAGCACTGGATGCTTTCTGCCGTCCAGGTGGGAAACATTGCCCTTTGGATGTGGTTCGAGCTGTGGGTCTCCGCCTGACTGTTATCCATCACGGTTCTTGGAGTTCTGGAGCCCAGACCATAATGATATGGAAATCTGTCTGGAGCTGCGACTATACTTAATTGTGCAACTAGCTATGGTTTGTTGTTTTATGAAATTAAATATTTCATTAACTAAGTAAATAATGCTTTGAATCAGCTTTATTGCCATCAGACACTTTATGAAAGCTATACAACAGAGAAAACAAGCCGTTGATACTTGGTATATTGAATCCAACTGATGCTGTAAGAGCAGGATTGATGATAAAATAATCTTTCATGATGTGATCTGAACATAGTTTGCTGTATCGGTTTCCATGCCAGAGATTATGCGGTAGATTTTTTCTAATATGTTTTCTCTTAGGATCAAAATTTCACGCAAAACCCGGTCCTTCAGATAATTAAAAATTCCTTTTCCCGCTCCAGAGCCATTCTTACAATTGGCAGCAGTACAATTGACCATTGTAATGACGTTTTAAGAATCCTTTCAGAGTGCTTAACAATGCGTGAACTAGTGTTTCTATACACCCGCTCGAGGACATTTGACTACACCGACGTCACAGCTGTGTTTCGTCACGTGACTGCTCTAGAGGCGCTAGAGGTGCCCACAATGGCGTAACGACACAACATTATCTGGGTGGGCCTCATATGAAGTACAACACGTGATAAAGGTTCAGGATATGGCGACAGCGCACCACCACATGTTACAGACATCCTAAATTCCAAAAACTCATTTCAGGGAGATGCTTATTGAAACCCCAGTTTGAAACATATTATATAAGAATATTTTTTACCAAACGTCTAATGAACTGTACACAGTTATTAACATAGTAATTACCCCTGCGTGCTTTGCTAATGGTGTCGTGTTTAAACGACTCACCATCATGTTGAAATCTTGCATGTGTTGCGGTATAAATACAGGCTGGTGCAGTAGTCACTTCAGTCTCAGGTGGGTTTAAGAGGAATTTTTCACACCATTACATCTGCAAAGAGCCGCTCTAATCTACAATTGCATAGGGGAAACACCAGGTGTCAGTGATGGGGTCCCTCAGAGGTCGTGGGCCCGTAAGCAAATGCTGTCTCTGCTTACCAATATTTACGCCATTGGGTGTCCAACATACTGTAAAATTCTCTCAATTTTTATTACTTGGAGCATTTTTAGCGTGATTTAGACCAGCCACATAGAGAAAAGAAAGTATAATTGACCATCACACACGATAAAGCTGCTCTGGACAGACTCCTTTCTGTTTAACCTTAAATAGAAACACTGGAAACAGACATTACTAACAGGCATTACTTAAAGATATAGTGGAGGCTTTTCGCAAATTTTTGAAAAGACCAGCCCTCTCCACTTTAAAAAACAATGCACACGCACAACCCTGTACCCGCTCCAGAGAGGAAAAGCTTAGTGAAAGTGTGTGAGAGCATGCATAAGCCCATTTCTCCTCGTGCATGCTATGTTTAACAGTTGCTATGTGTATCGCTCATACAAGCTTACTTTTCAAAATATTTGCAATTTTTCCACTATGTTAGACTCACAACGGGTAAGTAAAAATTGGGACGAGCACGTAGGATGGCCTTACCTAAACGTATCACCAGAATGATTGACAATTGGGAGGACCACTTATTTTGATGATCCACTCGGAAAAAGAACATCCCCCACTATACCTTTAAAGTATAGAATAAACTACAACAACTAAAAGTGAAGAAATTGACTAAAATAAAAACATTTACCAAAGAAGCAATTAGAAGTAAACCAATATGGCACAATCTAACGTTTGGGACCCAATGGCATTAATTGTACATTTTTATAACCTGTTAATCATGTTTATCTACCATTTTCCTGTAAATATTTGTCACTCAATTTGTCACAACTCCCTAATTTCCCTTTCAACTACCCCTGTTTACTTCACAAGACAGTTTTACAAAATGAAACATTTTCTCATACAAGCTTGACTGCCACAGTTGGGTTTTATTTATTTCAGTGCTGCTTTCAGTCCTTCACTCTTTGGTTGCACAGATACAACTCCTGATTAACTGTAAAAAATAAACAACTTACTTGCAGCTACATGTGAATAAAAGATTCATCTATTTATTTTGTCAAGTTGAAGCTGCAGTAAAGCGCTTAGAGAGCAATGTGTTGTTATAGTAAGCAACACTAATTTCAGAATCAGAATCAGAAATACTTTAATAATCCCAGAGGGAAATTACTTTTGTTACACGCTCCAGTTACAGTTTTATATAATGTATACACACATCCAACTATACAATATAATAAAGATAAAAAAAAAAATAAGAATAAAAAGAGATAAAATATATACACATAGCTCTTCTCTATAATAATTAGAAGTGCATGCACGTGTAAGGTCTGGAGGATATTTGTTTTTATTATCTATGACTCATAAAATCACTAAGTTCTTGCAGTAAGAAAAAAAAGAAAAGTCAAAAAGAAAATGTCTGTGCTGTCTGTGGAGTGAGCATCAAAAAAGCATGTCTGACTTCCTGCTGGATGGAGTTTAGCAACATAACGGACATAGAAAAATCAATGCATACATCTTACACACATTTGCTAGCTACTTGTCTCCAAAGCAATTGGTGTTCAATATGTTCTATAATGACTACTCACTAAAGCTAATGGATAACAGAGATAACCAGTATGTCATTAACACTGCACATTTTAGCTGGAATAGAAGATATATTAAACTGGAGCCAATAAACTGTGAGGATATTTGGCAAAGATAAAGCAGAAGATGACTAATTTATTTGAATCTGCTGTAGACTGTTAAAGCCCCTGTAACAGACATTAGGTAATAAAGCAATAGTAGTTATTAGAACTGTAGAGATCGCCATTAACAGCGCTGTGCATGAACACTTTCAATGGTGTTCACATTTCTAGTGAACGGTGAACATAGCGGACCAGTTGTGAAGTAATAAATGTAAACGAGCGAAGTTCACCCTAAGAATAATGAGCGACACATAAAACTCAAGTTCGTGTCGAAGACTTTTGTTTTCATCCTCATATCAACATTCCAATATCAGCACTGCATAAATATGATTTATTCACCAGAATGTTTGGACATATATATATTTGTTTTCATACAGGTGCCCTTTTTGCAGTTGAAAACAGGCTATTTTCAGGAAAGATAAATGTGAGTCTTCAAAAGAGCAGGAGGGACAAAGTCATCATAAACATCTCCAAGGAGTCATTCCGTCCTGTATCTTAAGCCTTAAAGAAAACATCATGCAGTAAGATGGCCTAAAGTTGCTTACTTTTTTTTTAATCTTCTGGATTATCTTCTGTTAGACTTGAAATTTACTACCATTATTAAGGTATCTCCTGACTTTTTGTTGTTCTAAATACAACAAGAAGATGCAAATCAAACAAGATATAAAGCTGCTAAAGATCAAGCTTCAGTTGGTAGATGTATTTCTTATTATTTTAGACTCAATGATCCTTAAAGTTAATGCTTTGTATTATTAATTTGACCTCTGACAGAGATAACTTGAAAAACACAATGGCATTTATAAGAAAAATACTGTTTGCATTGCTCATATATTCTCTGCACACTATCTGTTGAATAAAAACCAAGAAACCATCAGCAAAAGCCATGTAAGCCTCCTTAATTAGACATTTAGTCCTTGCATCAGGTGCTATTCGTGCATCGCATGCACAGTATGCCCCCTGGCCAGACGACAAATTCACATTCTCTCTTTCAGTAGCTGAGTCCAGCTGAGCCTTTGCTCCTCCTGGTCGACTCCTGTTAGCTTCTTGTAAAAAAATAAATAAATAAATGACACCAAGAGGTATTCCAGGCTAAGTTCAGCTGTAAGCTTGGAATAACTAATGCTGATGTGAGTCACAGAACATGGGACTTCCCTCCCAACCAGCTTGCACTGATTTTAAATTGAAAAAGTAACAAATCAGTTAATGATAGTAATTCAACGTGGCTTGTTTACCAAATGTTTAGTTCATTTGACATGTTCATGACCAGCCCAGCGCTAGTGTTAACCCTTATGAAAAAAAAATTGTTTCATTTTTGTGAAGATCGGCAAAACATCCAATCAAGTGTTTGTTTCTTATGTGGCAGAGTAATGGTCAAACAGCCATATGAATAATGGTAAAATGGCAAACAAAATCCTATAATATAAAAAGACCCTATTATACAAAAAAGCCTATTCCAAGAGAGTTTGCAGTCTAGTCTCGTACAGTCTTGTCTCACTGACTCAGTCATTGGTCTCCGTGACTTCAGATCCTTGTCCTTCTCCCTGCTTCCCGTACTGTCACTGTTGATTAGCTCTAAGCTATTGCAACTACCTCACTTCACAGCCAAGGAATAAAGGGTGTCCAAGGCAGAAACAATGTCAGCACTATAAAACTAAGGGCACGACATCACTGATAGGATTAGATAACACAAGCAATGGGAAGAGTAACTGTTCTGAGTTAGGTCTCTAAGTAGGGGCAGAGACATACAATGTAATAAACTCTTCTGTATAAAATCCTCACTGGTACTAGTTAATGCAATTTTATCAACAAATGCCATTAAAAGCTGTAAAGAAAGCAGTTGTCTCCCAAATAATGTGACTGAGCTGCAAATTGTTCAGCTTTCATTTATTTGCACTTTGATTGCAAGCATGGAGGGCCACTGATTGCATAATCATCCTTTTCTTTAGTAAATCACATGCTAATTACTCACAAATTGCATCTGTAAATAGACTGAACATTTGCTGGAAGACAAGTCCTTGCACATCCATCATTAAGAACATCTGTCCCTTAGTCTGCATGACCATGATGCTCAATATGTATTCATATTTCTCAACTGGATTTATAAGTTAAATATTTTATCAAAAAAAAAAAAACTTTGAAACACCTTAAGTGTTTTTGTTCTTGTCTTTAAAAGCGGATTCTAAAGTCACTTTATTTTGAGCATCATATTGGAGTTATTTTTTGTTAGGACTTGACATTTAAATTCCATATTTAACAGGATTCTAAAATTTCATTATTTAATCTATAAAACACTGAAAAAAAAATAAAAATATGTCAATGAGTAAAAAATGACTTTGAGGCCTGGAGTATGCTTATTCTATACTAATAGGAAGTCCAGAAAATGTAGTTTACAACTATGGACAACTGATAAGTTCAACAGTCTATTCACACAAACATAAGAAAACCTATCTGAGGTAGTAAGATAGGGAACAAGGAAGGAACTGAGGAAAAGAGGTGTTAGTAGAAGATAGTAATGGCAGTGAAATGTTGGAATATATAGAAGTGGGTGATGTTGATGTTGGACAATATGACAGAACTTACTGTTTCACAAATTTAAATGAATTTGTCCAAATCTGGGGCAATATACATGGCAAAATAAGGAACACTGTCACTGCAGTCTGTGTATTTAATTTAAAGGTTATGTCTTTACATTTGAAGCTACATTTGATGCTGCCAGACCCTCGAGTCTCCACTAACCATTAAATAAAGTAAAACAAAATAGTTTTAATAATAAAGCATTGTAGCTCATTCATTTTATTTCACTCCTATTATTACACACTTTAGGTAGCCTAATTATAAAAGCAGTGAAGAGACTTTTAAAAAAAAAATTATAACAAAATGTTAAAAATGATGGGCATTGTCAGTCTAACTATAGCTCTCGCGAATTTCAATCGTGAAGTCTCCTCGAAATCTTATAATTATTGTTGATTGCAGATGTGTCCAATAGTTCCCATTGATTTTGCTTGTAAAGTGGGGAGAATGGCCTTCGGGTTACCACACCGTGATGTCACTGCCAGAAGATGTCAGGAGTGAGGTGTTGCTATATTCGGGCAAAAATGGCCATTCCCAGACTCAGTGATTGCGATGAACATTACTGTTTTTATTTTTTTACTGATTAACGCTAAATTCATTAAATCACAACGAACATATTAGTTTTAGGTATAGATGAGGATCCATTGATCATTCCTTGCTGACAGGACTTTTCCTTTAATCTCCAAAATCCTATAACTGAAGCTGAGGCATTTATTTATGTCATTACAGTTTGTGCCATTAAAGTTTCAACTCAGTCGATACTGTGAGAAAACTGGTCATTATTTGTAAAACATCGCGGATGTTGTAACAAAGCAGATGACGTTTGATGAGGATTGGGACAAGAATCAGAGAATCAGAGACAAGCTAGAGCAACCGTCCTGCTACTCAGCAGACTTCGATCTCATTATATTCAGCAGCGGTTTGGTTTTTTTTGTATTGTGTGTGTGTTTGAGTGAGTGTTTCATAGCAAGAAGGCCCAATGGGCAGGAGCAGATGCTCTATCCTCATGCTATACCTCCACACCCTCCTCTCCCTACAGCAGGGTGTGCTATCTCTCTATGAGTCAGGCTTTTGCCTGTCTCTTTTTTTGCCTATTCTGCTCTATCTTTACCAGTTTCTCCTTTAGATTTTTTTGTTCTGATAAATATGAAAGCTTTGTGAGTGTAAAAACAGTAACACGAAATTAAGGATCTTCACAAGAAAAATTACCTTATCTCACACAATTTTCATCTATTTTTAACCTATGTAGCTTTGAGACAATGTTCTTACTTGCAGATTTCTGAATGCAGGACAGATAAGTATCAAGTATCAATTAACACATTAACTAATTTACGCAAAGCTGGATACAGGTGTTCTATATATGAATTGGTTCAGTTAGTCTTTTTTTTTGTTACATACAAATTCCCCAGTTAGTCACTGTATTTATCTAGAATATGCATCCCTGCACCAGAAGGTTATCCACTGACCCATATTAAAAGCTCCATGCTCCCAAACTCAGCCAAATTGTGATCATCCTTTGCCAGCATTAGCATTGTTGACGTCAAAGTGACCCCATTGGCTCAACATCAGCATGTGGGGTCATGCTGCTGACACAGTGAGAGGCTGCTATTTTTAAAAGTTCAGCTGTCAGTCCTTAGATGATGTATATCAGTAAATTTGTTTAAACAGTCCAGCTGCGTAAGCTAGATTTGGCCTTTCTTCATTAATAATTGCTGACGCATTTAGAAAGAATGCACATAACCCATCAGTTCTATACCTTTACAGTATGATGATTTGAAGGCATTTTTTGTGAAAAAGAGCATGCAGTTATTGGCATTGGATCTAAAGGTTTAAATAATCTAAAGGAAAGAGAAAGATGATGCAATTAATGATCATGCAGGGGTGTCTTTCCAAGTATTCTTACACTTTAAACTTTTTCAAATTTCTTCCTGCTAAAACCAAAACATTTAAATCACTTTAGTTGATTTTTTGTAATATACAAAAATAAGACAGACCTCTGATGTGGATAGTAATGAATACATAGTTTTTTATTCTTTTTTAACAAAGGAATATCTGAGTAGTACAAATAGAATCCATTTATGTTTGATTTCATGTCATTATAAAGACTACCCTGGCAAGCCAGATTGATAATACTTAGCACTCAGGTTTAGCTCTACACATTATTAATCTGTGACTGCTCCCTAATCTGTTCAGGGAATAAGGGCTGTTCTGCAGAACCTTTTGAGCTGATTGGATGAAGCGACACCTAGCGCCTACCAAGGATTTTCTTTTTGCCAGTGATGATCACAAATAAAATAGCAGTATATGCCATGAGAAACTAGAATAACTTCCACTTTTATGCTTTTGCTGCTCCAAGGATTCTGGAAGAACAGATGTGATAACAGCAACTATGCATTAGTCCTCCTGGGCTACCATAATTCTCTTAAGAAACACAGCAGAAGCGTTAGGGATCATGTTGTGAAAAAATATTTAAATTTGGCAGCCCAAAAAACTTTGATTATCTCAAAGAACACATTTTGATTTTATTTTGACATTTATCATTACCATACCACACAAAACAACTGTCACATTGTGTGGTATGGTTATGGCCACCAGACTTGGACTGGAACAATTTTCGGACCTGGCATTTTTCCGTTTTTACTGGCTTTGGCTCTTAAAGGCCTATTAATGCTTCTGACGCATTACCTCTGGAACCGTCAAATCTTTCTCTATGCGCGACCACGCCCGCCACACAGAGATTCTGCAACTGTTGTCATGCACCTCAAAAAAATCCTGACTACGCGCCGGACGGTAGCAACCCACACAGACCTAAAGCGGCAGTGCGCAGACAAAAAGCAGCTGTAATTGGTCCTTGGTATGCCTTTTTTGCTGTCTGTGTGGTCGTCCTTCTCAATTTAGTGCCAGGCACGCCTTTTTTTAAAAACCGAGGAACAACTACAACGGACAACCTACACGTCCTCCTTTGTCTTTTTACCAACTCCATTAACAGAACCTGTTCCTATTCGATGTCGAGCAACTCTACACCCATCTCCGTGACAGTGATGTTGCTGAAGTTCTCCTGACCATCGGCTGAAGTTAAGCAGAGATACAAAAAGCAGCTGTAAAAGGTGGCCCCATCCAGGAAACACACAGCCAGGCAGACGAGCTCCGAGCCAACTCCCATGTCAGAGGATGAAGAAAGCACATCCAACCAGTCACAGTCAGAGAAACAAGAATACACTGAAAAGCAGAATGATCTCGAACATCTTTAGCAAAGGTGTTGATGGCAGCAGCACAGTGGATATGTCTCTCCAGGATGGTGTCACAGCCAAACAGGAACAGATGAGGCGAAGCTACTATGAGAAAAAGCAGAGAGAGCATAATGTTAGAGATTGAACTAACAGATTCTGCAGAGTGGGAGAATAGAGATAGAATGAAGCAAAATGATGAAATAGGGGTCCCTATGTCCTCCAGAAGTCTAAGCCTAAAGCAGCATAACTACAGAGATAGCTCAGGATAACCTGAGTCACTCTAAGCTTTATCAAAATGGAAAGTTTTAAGCCTACCCTTAAAAATAGACAGGGTGTCTGCCTCACGGACTAAAACTGGTAGTTTTAGTGGTAAAAACCACTTATACTACTTCTAGCTGCTACAAATGGCAGTGAGAAACCCCATAATTGCCTGGCTGGGTTGAGCTTTCATTTTATTTAGTTTTTTATATATTTTTTTATAATCCATAATTTTAATTTCCCTTGAGGTTAAAGTGTTTTTCATAGAATTTTTATGAATTAAGGCTGCTCAGTGGAAAAGTGGGTAGCACTGTTGCCTTGCAGCAAGAACTTTCCGTGTTCGATTCCTGGTCTTTCTGCATGGAGTTTTCATGTTCTTTCTGAGCATGCATGGGTTCTCTCTGGGTACTCTGGCTTCCTCCCACAGTCCAAAAACATAACTGTTAGGTTAATTGGTTTCTCTAAATTCTCCTTAGGTGTGAGTGTGTGTGTAAATGGTTGTTTTTCCCGTTTGTCTCTGTGATGGACTGGCGACCTGTCTTCGTGTATCCCACCTATCCCACCACAGACAGCTGGAGATAAGAACTAGCACCCCTCGTGACCCTGCTTGGGATAAGTGTGACAGAAAATGGATGGATGAATTAAAACATTCTATGTGAGAACCTGGAAATGTTGAACCCAAAGAGGGGGTCAGAGGTTCGGAACAACCAGAGAATATGTCATGGTTTTGGTTCTGTTTAAGTTTTATCTTTGAGTTTTTGCCGGTTTTATTTCTGTTTTCTGTTATTCTAGTTATTTTTGGTTGTATTTGAATTCTTATGTATTTCTTGTTTACCCTCTGTTGTCTTGTTTCAATTTCTTTCCCCTAGCTCCCTTTTAGATACTTCTTTCCACACCTGTTACTCATCTGCCAATTAGTCCTCCCATTGTTTCTGTCTCTCATATATACTCCTTATGTTCAGTCATTCTTTGTTGGTTCCTCTTAATTTCTTTGCCCTTCATGTGTGTTTTTCTCTAATGTACTCTCTTTCCTGTATTTTGTTATTTTTGGATTTTAACTCCAGTTTCCACCTTTGTTATAAAATTTGCAAGAAACCACCTTCAGCTTCAGTTTCTGCATTTGGGTCCTCTTAAACCTCCACTCAACCTGAAGAATATTGTGATGAGCTGTATCAAATGCAAGACTGGGATCTAACAGGAAAAGATTGAAGTCCATTATCTGAGGCCATGAGAATATTATGTATAATTTTAAACAGAGCTGTTTCAGTGCCGTGATTAGCTTAAAAACATGTATGAAACTCT
>NW_015150691.1:635415-640200 GCF_000732505.1 Cyprinodon variegatus
AAACGTGAGTCTGCAACCTATTCATCCTCTTCAAGTCAAAAATCTAATTTCCCACTGAGCCTGAACTAACTGCAGTGTCTTCCCCTCACTTTCCAGTTCCGGTACGACAGTGTTCAGAGCAGCACTGGACTCATCTCATTATTCTAAATAAACCTGTTAAACTTTTCCCTGGTCTCTCTGTTTGGTCTTTTGCATTTGGGTCAGATCTTTAGTTAAATCATGACAGTGGGGGAAAGTTTTGCTTTTTAAACAATTAGCTCCATTCCACTTTTCAGTTGGGCGGTACAACAATGCATATAAAGCAAATCAGATAAAGTTCTTAATTTGGATGTTTGTAAAATCTGATTCAAACCCCAATTCACTAAGAAGAATTAGCTGCCATACTAAAAGAATATGTTGCAAAACTAAAAACAGTTTTAGATTAGCCAAAACATATTCTAGCTTTTTTATTTTTGCTGTGTCATTTTTAGGATTCATGACATAGAGTTGACATTGTAATCCAGACAGTAGCTGCCATGTTTTGTGTTTTTTTTTTTTTTTTTTGCTAAAAAGTCAGCAAAACCAAAATGTCTTTATAAGGGAAAAATCCAAGTTAAACTTGTTATACACAATGCTGATTACAAAATCAATTTTAAACCCAATACTGATCTGGTCATGTAACCCTTGTCATTTGCTGCACTCAAAAATCAAACGATTCTGTGTATTATAAACGCCACAATTTGGTAAATACAGGTACATGTATCCACAACACACTACAAATAAAGGAGTAGGTGTTTATACACAGCCACCCATTCAAAAATTTATATAATAGCAAAACTCTGCTTCAGGCTACATTTCTTATACCCTTATCCCACTGGCCGGAAAATCCTTTTTAAACCTGTAAGCATCGACTTTCAGTGGCAGTGGGAACGCTCAGTAACGCGTGTCTACCAGGGTAAAATGACTTTGCAAGTGACCCATGTTAAAATCATGTTGGCTCTGATTGGCATGCTGTGGGAACACCAGACTAAGCTGGATCTGCTAAATTACGTGACACCACTGAACGCAAAATATAAATCGGGTCTGATCTAACTAACCAAAAAATACTGGTTACATTTGATAAACATGGCACAGCGCTGGTGAGAGGAATTCAGATGGATAAGAGGGAAAATGTAAAGCACACTTACTACCTTGGTTTCCTGACATGTTGCTCTCTATTGTTTACTTTCCTGATTTCAGTTGCACTGGTGACAACACACGTTAACCCACTATTTTCAGTGGGAAAGAGGCTTTTTTTCCTGAGACAAACCCAAACTTCCCCAAACTTTTGTTGCTGCAAACAGTGCACAAAGCTTTTAGTATTTTACCTTATACACTTTATTTGGTGGCTGATTACTTAAATATGATTTAACTTTGGTGCAATGGTTCTTTGTTATTTGAAACAGAATTTGAATATTATGGTTTCATATATTGGCAGACATTGAATTTTCTTAATAAAATAAAACAGCAAGAATGAGATCAATCAGTTAGAGACATAAAAACAGACATAAATAAAGATTGTATTAGAGAATTTTCTTTTGTTTCATTTTACTGAGTTAAAATGAAACGAAAGTTAATTGTAGTTTTCAACCATGACTTCTTTCCCCTTCTTTTTTGTATACACTTTCCTTTGTTGTCCTAACACACAGCCATTCGGGTATGTGTTAACAGAACAAAATATGATAGTAGAGAATATTATTTTATTGAATAACATATTTCCCATCTCGACTGGGGTGGGCAATAAATATGATTATTGCAGTAGCAAACACAAAATTGAGACTCACAAACAACAACACACATTTAAAGCAAAAATGCTGCAAGTATGAAAAGCAGCTGCAAGCTAGGATAGGCTGCAATCACAGAAAAATAGAGAGCAGCAAAGGGGAAACATGCATCAAACATAAAACCCTCAGCAAAAACATAAATTATGCAAACACAAAAATCTCATGTTAAGGAAAAATGCTGCAAGCAGGATAAACAAGTCAAGAAAAGCTGCAAACTAGCGCCACATTACATAAAAGCTTCAGACAACTAGGGGGAGATTACTGAAATGAAGGTTTTCATTGAATAAACAAGCATATAGGGTGTTGCATTTAGAAAACAATAACACAACGGATGGAAGTGTTTCTTTTTATTTGTTGTATCGCGTGTTGACAATTATGTCATAATTCACGCAAGAAAAATAAACATATTCACATGTATGTTAAACTACTTTTGTGCATTGTTTATCTACCGCTGCACGAGAACCTCCCTCTTTGAGAGGAGAAAATCGCTTTCCAAGCGCGCCAGCTCCTCCCACGCCTGCACAGGCACTCTCTATGTGCATTAGCTATTTATTATTATTATGATGCACGTAGCTGGTGATGAGCTGGTGGTAGCTAGTTTAGCTTATCAGTGCCGTGAAATCCAGCACAGTTGTCCAAACACCAAGGGATGAACATTTTAGTGACTTTTTTTCCCGTTTGCCCAGCAACGATATGTTATGAGGTCTTTAAGACAGCTCATGGCAAAAACTGGCCAACTATCATGTCAACTTCAAAACCTAAAGCTCAATAGCTAGCACTCGATAAACAGTAAAATAAAAAGGAGTGTTTAGTGTCTTTATGGTGTAGGAAGGACAAAAGTGGAGAATGTTAATATCTGAGTAGAAGGTGGAAAAAAAGAGCAAAGCGAGGTACACAGAAAATGTCAATACATCTTGCTGCGAAATTCTGCAAATTCAACTAACATCAAAAAATTTAGACATTTACCTTTGTCCTCCAAATTTTGCAAGAAATCTTGCAGAAAATTGATAATCTGCATCTCTCGTTCCCGTCTTATAGACCCTGCTCTTTGTAGTCACAAGGGCTAGACTTTGGGGTTTTGCCCCTTTCCCCATCTCCATCAAATAAACGCATCTCAATTCCTCGGATCATTTCTGTAAACAGAGACTGGACATTCATTTTATTAATTTTTAATTGACAGTTACAGCGGAGTCTTTCAGATTCTTTGAAATGCTTGGAATTNCCGTCTTATAGACCCTGCTCTTTGTAGTCACAAGGGCTAGACTTTGGGGTTTTGCCCCTTTCCCCATCTCCATCAAATAAACGCATCTCAATTCCGCACAGCTTTTATTAAAACAGAGACTGGACATTCATTTTATTAATTTTTAATTGACAGTTACAGCGGAGTCTTTCAGATTCTTTGAAATGCTTGGAATTGAGACAAGTGTCCCTAGGTGACTTCAATGAACTATATGCAAACCAGTACCCCCGGGCGTCCAAAGGGACCCCTAAAGCAAAAGCGCCAAAATGGGACCAACACAGGGATACCTGCCCAACCGAAACAGGCTTTGGTTCTGGACCGGCGCAAAAGTGGAGCAAGAGAGAGAGGTTGCATGTTCGATCCCCACTCGCCTATCTCAGTTGTTGGCTCTTCTGAGCATGAAACTTAGCCCCAGATTGCTCATGGGGCTCTTTAATAGATGCCCTTTGCTCCCCATGGATGGTTTTAATGCAGAAGACAAATTTCGTTGGAATGTACAATGACAAAAACATTTTCTTTCTAAAAAGGCCAAATGAATTACAAAACATTTAAAATGACTGGTTTTGCTGCAAAACAATGCATGTTTACTATTGCTGGCATAGCAGCCTCCCCATAAAATGCAGAAAGAACAGTTTAAATCCCTGAACTACTTTTTCATCTACCTGATTGACGAAAAAGGAAAAGGTAGCCCAAACAATGTTAAAAATATAACAATTTGAATGAAGTCGTTTTATGGAACACAGCTGTTGGGAAAATAAAATTTAATATTTTACAATTTCCCATGTCATTATTAAAGACGCCACGATGAGATCAAGACTAAGACTTGTGAAAGTAAGGTCACAAGACACCCTCTGTTGAAAGGGGGAAAATGGCTTCAACTTGAGCTCCTTTTTCATTTCTCCAGTAGTGATGCGGACACAGTATTCTGCTGAAACTAGAGGTTCCATGCTGTGCTTATTGATAATAAGCCTGCTGCACAATATTCCTTGCTTAGCAGGCATTTCGTTACAGCTAATTATACTCCTGGCATAATGTATTCATTTTGAAAGTCCTATGGAGAAAGCATACCTATAAAGAACTCTTTACGAAGCGCTCCTTGGTCAATATCATGTTCTCCGATACAGGAGACAGAGATGACATTTCTTGGAGAGGCTTGCTTCTGTGTAGCCCATTCTTTGAGTCCCCTTTAGAACAGATCCTTACATGTCACATTAATGATGAAGGTCTGTGTAGTGTCAATTTTGTCTTGTTAAGCCTTGTTGTGCCATATGCCATGATCATACTTTTTGGACATCGGGAACCAGTGTCCATATTTCATCTTGATAGGATGACCAGAGGAGAGCATGCAGCTTTGGTGAATAACAGCTGGGGGACTTCTGCAGCCCCCCCTTTTCAGCCAAAGTCACAGGCCAATCACATGGAAGCCACCAGAGGTGTGAGGTGTGAAAAACCACACCCCCCTCTGTAAGGACAGAGAAAACCAGAGAGCACACAGGATTCTTCCTCTTTTTTGCTCTCTTCTGATCCAGCCTCTCTTCTGCTCCTGCACTCAAAGCTGGGGCCCACTGTGGCCCACAGTGGAGATGCAGGCCCCAGGGGAACAAGATCTCCAGAACCTTCAAGGATAAGTCAAATCCTTTCAGAACCAAGCTGCTGCAAACAGACCTTTTGCAACACATTTCTCTTGAGTTTCAGAACTTTTAGAGCCAAACTGGATGAGGACCATGCCCTGGGTGTGAGACT
>NW_015150691.1:641204-656867 GCF_000732505.1 Cyprinodon variegatus
CAGCTGAAATAATATCTGATTAAATAAGATATTTTACCACCCCTACCGGGGAGGGCATCAAACATCTTAAAATTAGAAACATAAATTCCCAGCGGGCTGGAAATAGAAAATAACATAAAATCACAACATTTATATGGCGTCCCTGATTGCTGGGCCTATAGAATCACAACAGCCTGCAGAACAGCTCATAAGCTACAAAGGCATGTAGAGAAGAAAACAAAAGTTACATTCTACAAAATTTATCACAAATAAGTTGGAATGTACTTTGCACTAGCATACCTGCTGAAGTGCTTAGTGGTGTGCCTCGTGTCAATATATTCCTCATTTGGCATGCTGTAAATACAGGGCTGTCAACTCTCAGCCATTGGGTGTGAGACTCACCCATCTGTCTTCACACGTTCACACTCCATATCCCCAGTTTTTCACGTTAACCAATGACGGACGTAAAAATTCAACTCCATTCCACTTATTTATATATAAAAATGCCATGCTGTAAAAAAATAGTCCGCCTTTTCAACACAACCTTAGTGCTAACGCATAATGACATGCCAGGTTAATATCCAGTCTGTATTTTTGCACCAGCCCACCTATTCACTGTGCTGACAACAGCGGAGGTGAGGGGCATGCACCAGATATTGAAAAAATTCCCAGATTTCTGAGCAGTTATTATGACGTATGTCATTTTAATTTTATCCTAATTTATCTGGACTAGGTTAATTCACTTTCTAAATTGATGAAGATTTTAAGCAATCTAGCACTTGAGTAAATATGAATAAAATATACAGCAGTTAGCTTAAAATATCACAGTGGAGACAGGGTGTAGGATCAAATCAAAAGTTTTCTCTATACCTAGTGCTTTTTTACTGAGTTTTACTCCTTGTTTGCTCTAGTTTAGCCACCTGATTTAGTCCCAGTTTTAGTCCATGTTTTGCTCAAAGGTTAAATCATTATTGCTCTATTTAGTTTAATAATCTCCTGTTGGATTTTAGGACTAATTAAACCAGCACTAATCTAAACTAAATTCTTAAAGCTTTCAGGTATTCCTCACTAACCCATAAGAGCTCCACAAAAAGAAAAAGAGCCATTGCATTTTATTTTTTAAGAGATCAGCCAAGTTTTTATTGAATCGACAGCCTCCTAGAAGTTCTGAATTGTTTAGCTGTTTTGTCAATTGTAAAAAAAAACCTAATAAGATAATACGATTTTTAATCCTTATCCTATTACCAAATATTCAAACACAGAGCAGTTTGCACGGGATTTCAGTGTTTCCTGTATTAGTCCCAGTAATCCAATAATAACTTATTAGTTCCCCACTGGTTATATTACTTGAACTGCATGGAATAATTAATAAACACAGTTGTGATATTTGTTGTTTACTTAAGATGAACATATTTTAGTATGACCCATTCTTCTTTACTTCAGTTCTCTGAAATTCACCAGAATATAGAAAACAATGTATATTGCGTGAAAAATTTTCCACATAACTAAAGATCACTTATTGTTACTCAGTAACATTTAGTGAGCTATAAAAATTCAACATATTACAACTTTGTTTCGGTTAAATCCTCTGAAAGTCTCCAACCTATAGCTGCACCTATCCTCATCTAAACCTGAGGGTTGCATGTCCAGATTCTTTTAAAATCTCACTCCAAATTTTGGTGAAATGTTGGCAGCCCTGTAAATATGAAAAAGAAATATTTCATTTTCTTTAAAAGATTATTTGAATCCACTTTAAACTTATGAGAAATGGATGGGTAAGGTGTGAAAACTGAAAGTGTAAAATGGTTTACATATTTTCTGCTAAAACCACTCTTGCTGATCCATTTTGAGCCAGCAATGGCGTAATGACACAACAATAAGCTTGTAAGCAACATTATCTAGGTGGGCCCCATATGAAGTACAACACTCTGGATTACCCATAATGCCAAGTTGTAGAGTAAAAAATAAAATACTCAAATACATCCTTCTTTTAAGATCTTTATTGCGGTTTAAAACATTATGTGAGCGTATTTTTTACCAACCGTTTAAAGAACTATGCACAGTTATTAACATAGTAATTAAAAGTACCACTCTCTGCTTTAATATTGGTGTCATGGTAAAACGGCTCAGGTGGGTTTTAAAAGGAATTTCTCGCACCATTACGTCTGCAATCAGCCGTCCTAATCCTTCAATCCTTCAATATCCTACAGAACTTCAATAGTACCTCTAAAAATGTAAGCACTGACATCAACACATGCATCTACAGTAATTAAGGGAGGTAAGATTATAAAATTGCTTGTCTCGCTGCACTAGACACCTGCTCTTACCTTCCTCACATCACTGCAGGATGAGAATTAGTTGTTGCTGCTTCTCTGATGTCACCTTCACACCCCCACCGAGGAACTGTTGTATTCCCTCTGTCATCTTCACCCCCCATCCACCCCCAAGCCTTCATCATGTCACTCCCAGTTCAAGCTTGACTCTTCATAGTGACAGTTTAAGGTGCCAGTTTCCCACTGCCTGAAGCATTAATTATGCCCACCCCAAATGAGGTGCTGATGACAGTGAAACCACCTACACATACAGCTATAGTTTTGTTTTTCTCTTATTAGCAGAACTTAAAGTTAAAGACTGCTAAGTAATCTGAAGAACATGGTTGTAAAAATATCCTTCCAAAAAGAAAAAATAAAGTAGCCTAAAAAAGTAATGGTTTGCATTACAAAAACTAGTTTTTCTTTTAGGACTAATTGACAATTGATGTTAAATATTATTCATTAAGATATAATTAGACGAAGAATGATTCAAAACAAACAGACAAAAAAACAGATCTTTACTTGTTTTCCTCCCACTTTGCTAGTCTGCTTTTATGGGTTGCTTGCCAGATTGATCTAAAATACACTCCCTTTGACTCTTTAATTTTCATTAACCTAAAGATTTAAAGTCGTAGGGAAGCGGCTGTTCCAACAGTTGCATTTCCAAACTCTCCCGAGTGTTGCCTGACTTTACATGAGTGAATAAAGGGAATGTTATTGGTTGTTTATCAAGGGGATAGGATTGTTGTTGTGGAAGGTTCGCAAGCATGTTTAGTTGTGGCCGGTGTCTTCGAAGTATCTTGCTAACCAGTTAGTAACTTATGCTAGTAGGTTCCCAATGGGAAATTACATTGGGACCAAGTAGCACTTAGCAACGACACTGTCAAGGAACGCTATGGACAGCGGAAACATCCAAGAGGAGGAGAGTTTTGTGTCGAAGGTCGTGGATGAGTCTCCTCCATCATACGTTTTTTATTTAGGCGAGGAAAGCAAAGACGAAGTTGTTGTGGAGGAGGACACCAGGGCGGCAGAAACTTTGTTTGGTGTAGAAGGCTTACAGCTGTATGCTGCCAGATCTGTTAGCTCTACGCCCGCCGAAGACACAGACGTGCATCCCCGTGAACACTGGGACATAACTCAGTGGTAAAGGAAATAATGCGTACATTAGCTGCAACATATGAATCAAGATGCTATGACCGAAAAAAATTGATTGACAGATGACCGTTGATATATGATTGGCCAAATTTAGGTGTACAAGCTGACGTATAAATGACTGGACTGCAAATATAACGGAAAACCCACAGATTTTAAGACAGGATTTTTTTTTTTAACCCTATAATGTCAAATGTATCATATTTGATACATACGGTTTCTGAAATGTTTTGCATCTGACACCTTTTGCATAATTTAATGGATAAAAACTTTGCTCAAAATCCTATTGTACACAATCAGATATACCTGATAACAGAGGGCAGAAGACTACACGAAAAAAATCATCTTGACTTATGGCATAGTAATAAATTATTAATATCAAAAATTTATTTCTGTTTTTTCTTTTTACATATTTTGTTTTAAAGGGCAAATAAGGAATTCAAACCAAAAAAAGTAATTTTCTGATTTGTTTTATTCTTGGATCGGGCTTTAAAGGGTTAAATAGACATTTTCTAACTCTTGGGAAAATTTAGTCTGATAAAGAGTACATTTATATACATGTTTAAGCCTAAATGATTTGGCATTTAAATATGACTTCCCTACGACTTTAATTAAAGGCTTGTACAATGCCTAGCAAGTTCAAAACTGCCATCAGTTGTCTTTCTTGACCTCTCATTATGGATTCTGGCAACATTCTGGTTCACCACTGCTACTGATGCCACTGCTGTTCTCAACAGGATGCTGGCAGGTTTGCCGGTGCGAATAAGGAGAAAACCTCCAAGTAAAAGAAGCAACAAACAGCTTCAGTCTTGTTTTCTCATATCCTCCTGAATTTCTTTCACTTTTTGGTGGTGATGAAGCTGTTACACAAACCAAGGGACCTTAAAATATGTTAGTATTGCGTAATTTTAATTTTCCATATCATAAATAATGTCTCTGTGGCTTCTTCATAAAATCTGGGATATTAAACAGATCTTCCTCGTTGATTGTTGGTGCTCACTGAAGACGGTAATCTTAAAGACACAATGGGCACATTTATAATTCAAATGAATAAATAATCGGTATCTTCCTTACATTTTGCTGTAAGGTAAACATCATTAGTATTCATCACTATCTTTTATATAACATTTAATGAAAATGGACACAATTTTCACAATAATCACCAGAGAAGATTACCCTTATTTATGTGTGTGATAAAGTTTAGTTCCCAGGGCTGCACAGTCTGGTCTGCAGCGCCAGTGCTCAACAAGTAGAAGAGCAATTGACCTTTGCAAGATTAGCAGGTATTACATTGCTTATATATGTTTTATTTTCAAGTGGTCATATACTAGTTTTATAACGACTTTTACAATCATTTACAATTTATCAGCATACATTGACATAATTGATTCCTCACCAGGTCCATTGAGACAGCAGCACTACTCAGAAATGCAACATTTCCAGTAGGATCTGTTATCTCTAATGTTTCTTCATTGTTTCACATCTTCTGATCTGATTTTACATTATAATGTAGGTTTTTTTTAACTGCATGGTCCAATAATAACCTTGAGGAACTTGTTTATCCTTTGAAACATCTTAGATAAAATTCTTCTGGGTGGATTTCATATTCATTCAAGCCTGAATATGCATTGGTTTTTGTGATGCTTATTCCAGCCTTTGATGTACACATGAAACACTTTTAAAGCCAAGGCTTCACCCCTACATAAAAACCCTAAATTGCTTTTGTGACCTGCCTGAGCCCACTTTGATAGATAATATGCTTTACGTAATCGTCTTAACATGATTAATACTGTGTGAGAGCAGTCTTAAAGGTGACTTTTGTCAACCTTTTATGGGTATTTCCCTCTGGAGGAGCCATAATATGAACACAATTGTCTTTTTCCCCCATTTGATTTGCTTCTCTGACGTATTGCCCCTTTCAGTAGGAGATAGTAAAGAGCACAAACCCATACATAATTCCCAGTCAACACAAGTAAAATAAAATTTTTCTAATTACAGCCAAAAGGACTTGTTTTTTTAACACAAAGTTTATATATTCTAATAAATACAACAAACATGTTCTTTCAGAGAAATAATAAAAGACAAGACTATGATCGTATAAAGGAAAATGGAGCAAAGATCCCTGCAAAAAGAGGATAGAGTTGCTGAAATTCCTGTCTGCACATAGAGAGACTGAAGCATTCTGCAGCAGCCTATGATGGGAACGAAACTACTGCAGAGGCCATTTAATGTCGCCTCAGTGGAGATTAAGACAGTGTGCACTGACAGTTTGTAAAATACTCCATAATTGACACCAATTGGTGCTGAATCAAATTTGTTCTTTTTTATTGTATTGCATAGTTTTGAACACTTGAGTGTCATAATCTACTATTATTTGGTTTTGTTTCTTATCTTTGGTTAATTTCTTCAGTTTGTTTGTGGTTTGTTTGATTTCTTTAGATAATGTTGTGTTCTGTTTGTTTTGTCATTTAGGAGTTTCCATATTTCCACATGTGTTTTTTTTATCTGGTCACTTGAGTTCCATCTTATTATTCATCTTCCCCTATTGGAGCATATTAGTTTATTCATTGCTGACCAGGTTTCATATTCTTTCTTGCATTTTGTTTCTCATTATGTTAAATCATTTGTTTCTTTCTTGTTTTTCTCTGGTCATTATTCCTTCACTCCCTGAGATCATTACCCTGATCCTCATCAGCTGTTTCCAGTTCTCTCTCCTGATTGCGTCACTTGCTTAACTTGGGCTGAATTCGATCTCATTGGCTGCGTCCACCAAGGAAACAGTCTACCTGGACTGGATCCTTCAAAGTCCATGAAAATAAGGAGACCGGAAGAGTTTTGCATGTTAGAAAATAATTCAAACAGGTCTAGTCTTCGGCAGCTTTTACCACAGGCTTTTATCACCATACTCTCTATCTCTTAGCGACCGGGACAGTTGACACACAAAGCAGGAAAAGAATAAATACCAAGCTTTTCAAAAATGTATTTTTTTTTTCATTGTAAAGTGAACAAAGGCTACACTAATGAGAATACAGAGTGGAATAAAGGTGACAGCTGCTGTTGAGCATGAACAAATAAAAGCATGTAATTATATAAACCTTAGTCAGTAAAAATAACATGCTGGTGTCATTTGCACATCTCTGATGTTGCTGCTATTTTCAAATATCCATTACCGTACAAATATCCATAGCTGTATATGTGTTATATACTCGCCTCAAATTATCTTAAAACATACTATTGAACAACAGTAATACAAAAGAAAACTTTTAACTGTCAATGGAGCGCTCCATTGAAAGCTGATGCTGCCTCAATGCATGCTACTGATGTGCTTTCTTGTGCAGCTTTGTCGTCACGCTCTCAAAACCCCGACCGTTTGAATCCAGACATTCAAAACACATCTCTGCGTTGTGATTGACTAGATTTAGGGCCTGGGGCATTGATCGAACTAGACCACTCGCAGGCAAAAATAATTTTGGCCGCTGGCGGGTGGGGCTAGTTTACTAGGCTAGTAAACATCACAATTTCCCCATTGTGGGACACTAAATTTTCTATTCTAATCTATAAAAAGGGCAAAAAGATTTCAGTAAATCTAAAATATGTATGTATGAAAAATATATCTGCGATCTCTTATATTTAACAACAAAAATACTTAGCTGAGCAAATTGTGCAGAATTGCAATTAAAAAATAAAAATCATATCAGATTTATAGTCCCCAAACTGCAGATATATTCAAATCTGTCCTTAAATTACATCCAAAACCATTTACACAGTAACAGATAAAAACCTTTCAATAAACCAAACATTACAAACATTACAATATATCTGACTCAATAACTATTAAAACAGCTATTTTCATTAATTTCAGATGGAGCTATTTACCTACTTGTATTATACTGGTCAACTGAGTGAAGCGAAGCTGGCAAAAATAATTTCTTTATTTTCCCCTTATCCCTTAAAGCAATATCAGAGACATACATTTTAATTCCAATGAAGAAACAATGAAAACATCCAGTGAAATAACATCCAAAGCGAATTAACTTTAAACTTGTGCAGCTTTGGATAAAATAGAGCTTAAGATTTTGTAAATCATTGAGTTGTCTTTGTACTGAATTGTGCTATATAAATAAACTTGACTTGTTTTCTTTTTTTTTTTGTAAAACATTTAAATTATGCACCTACCATCAGTAGTTTGCATCAGTAAAGAATCCCCATAAGAATTTAAGCAAACTAAAAGTTGAATCATTTCTGACAGCTGTTGTTATTATGCAGTTAATAGTCCAAGTTGGTAAAAAATAATTGACACTCTACATAGCATAAATCAGAGACCATAGTAAGCAATTAAGGGAATTTGCGCAAAATAGAATTTTCTTGTTTAAAATTATTGTTTCTTTTGATTCATTTCCAGTTCATTACAGGATTTTCAAACTTTTGGATAATCCCAGTAAATCTCAATCAGACTTTTTAAATTAAATTTAAAAACATACATTTTGTTCAAAATAAGAAAAAGAGCTCACATTTATTTTTTGCCTTACCTTAATGGGAGTAGCAGTAACTGCATGAATGGTTCCCTGGAGGCCAAACTCTCATTAAAAAAATCAATCAATCATACAACCGTATCCCTACTGATGCTTGTCCTGCAAAAGCCTCATCTTGTAACTTATCAGAAACTATACTAATAAAAAAAACATTTATCTGGTAGCAATTATAAAATCATCTACAAGTGACGATGATAGGATTTTAATCAATATTTCCTTGCAGTGCCCAGTTCCACTGACAAAACATACAAATCGACAATCGATCAAAAAGCCACCACTGCCCGCATACAGTAATAGATATAATAGACAGGAAACACTTATGACCAGCGATTGTAAAGAGAGCATTCATTTACCACATTTAAGTTAGCCTTGAGTATTTCCTTTGAAATTGTTAATGATATTCTAAGCCCTATCAGTGTCATTTTACATTCTATGAGTGTACCACTGACAAATGTTTAAAGTGTTTAATTTTCTGTAGACATACCTTCTGGCTAAAGCCATCTCCAACATTCATAACTTGTTCCTGATCCCAGTGTAATTTTTTTTATTTAAATTTTTTGTAATTACTATAGCGATAGATAAGAAGAAAAAAACAGTCGGACATACTGCCATGAAGTCCTACAAGTGTGTAAAAAAAGCCACAATTCTTCACATTGAGTCTTGTGATAGATTAAACTTTTTATCTCCTGCACAAAAAAGACAGATCACACATACTAACATGCATGGAGAGTTGTCAGCCACATGCACAACAATGTTACAATGTGATGTGGCCCTGTTAATCCATGTGGTCATCTCAGGGGTCAGTGCTGACACATATCTCCTCTATTCTGTCAAAGATTTTTCTCCTGTGCTGTTGTGCAGCTGCCACCTTGGTGGATATCCCACGCCTTTATACATGCACGCAAACAGACGACAGACAGCTTGACAGATCACCAGACAGCAGGGGCGTGCAGAGACGACTAAACGGTAGGTGCTCAAAGGGAAAAAAGGTCAACTACTGTATAACTGGATTCTAGGACATAATAGTAGCCAGAAACAACAAGGTTTAAACAGTTTAGTGTGCTGAGTTATATAAGAAAAAAGTAAGCATGGAGATATATGCTGCTCAAAAAAAAAATACATTTAAATTTTGAAAACAACAACTAATTCTGAATGAATGAAATATTAACATTACTTTGTTCTTTTTACAAAGTTGAATGTACTGAAAATAAAATGACACAAATATTTTCAATAGAAATCAAATGTATTAACCAATGAAAGTGTTGGGATCCGGAGGTTTGCCCACCAGAGGGCGCCAAGGATCCCTTCCTGAGGGCTGGTGCTCACCTGCAACACCTGTTTTCCATCTGCTCATCAAGAGGTCCCTACTTAAGGAGGTGGAGAGCTACACTCCGGTGCCAGAGTGTTTGCCAGTTATGGTTAGCAAGCCTGAGCCAACCTGCCTGTCTGAATCTTAGATTCCCTGAAAACCTGAACCTGATCTGTTTTGTCCTCTCTGCTTCCCAGGTTGAACCTGTCTGAAACCAGAAACCCTGAAGAGTTCCTCAGTTGGAAATCTGTCTGTCTGATCTCTGAAGAACTCTGGAGAATCAAACCATTCAAAGACCTGCCTGCCTGCTCTCTGAAGAATCTGGAAGGGAAATTCAAACCTGTGATCTGCAAACTAAGCTCTGCCTCCGCCAAGCCTTCAGCCTGCCGACAGGCTCTGGACCCTCCTGGTTCCCCCCCTCTGCCGCTCTGCTCAAACTCCAGAACAGGTACAGACCTGCACCTTCACATCCTGCAAATTACCTGAACATCTGCTAACTCCTCTGTCCCCCTGAAACCTAAACATGACAGAAAGCCTGGATTTGGAGAAAAAAAACGGTGGCCTAGTGGTTAAGGCACTGCGCATGGAATCCAGAGTTCAAGTCCCACTCCCGCGTACTACCACTCTGGGTCCCTGAGCAAAGACCCATAACCCCACAGTGCAGTGTGCTTGTGATGTGAGAGGGTTGCAAGTACCCGGTTCGATCCCCACAGCCTCCACTCTGGGTTCCTGAGCAAAACCCTTAACCCCACGCTGCTCCCCGGGCACCACTTAATGGCAGCCCACTGTTCCCCAAGCGAATGGGTTATATGCAGGGAGTGAATTTTCATTTTGGTACAATAAAAGGGTTTATATTTACAATCTTGCTTTTTAACGTCAGCTCACTGGATAACAAAATGGATAATCTCCAACTTGAATCCTCTTTAAAAAGTTGTTTAGCAACTGATGCGTAATCATCCTGACTGAATCATGGCTACATTCATCGATACTGGACAATGCTGTCAGCCTGGAGGGGCTCACCCTTTACTGCGTCGATAGAAACAGCGAACTCAGCAGTAAGACTAGAGGAGGGGGGCTTGGTGTTTACATAAACTATCACTGGTGTAAAAATGCTAGATCCGTCACTAGCTTCTGCTCTGCAGACATTGTGTTTCTGACTGTTAACTGTAGACCTTTGTATCTGCCTAGAGAATTAACTGTAGTTAGCATCACTGCTGTTTATGTGCCCCCAGCGGTAATACAAAAGAGGCCTGTGCTTCAATCTGCACATACAGAGGGCGTTTTAAACATTAAAACATTTCTGTTTCACCTGGTTTAATTTTGTAAAAAAATCTTCTTTAAGGAACCTATCTGATTATTAATCGATGCATCAAAAAATTTATAAAAAATCAACAGATTAATCAATTTGCAAAATAATGAATCATAATTATTGATAAAAATAATCCTTCATAAATTCATGGTAACATTCCAAACACATGTCTTATATAATACAGCACTACAGGGCAGCTGCTTCACCTTAAGGCTGCCCTGCATCATTATATCTGTGTTTCCTACAATCATATAATGTTTCTATTACACAAGTGTGTTTTTAATAGTAAAGGATTAAATGTAACAACCTTTTATCATCATCCTATATTGCTTACTGTCTAACTGTTTAAATAGCTCCTTATGTCTATTTTCTTTTTTAGTGGCATCATCTACAAAGCACAACACTAAGAATGAGCCTAAGTTGATTCAGAAATAAAATCACTTTTGACAATTACAAAAGACAATATAACACTATCTTATCTGTAATATAATAGTACCCAAAATAAACAGCCAGATTTAAGCATTATTTACCAGACATTAATGTTTGTACTAATTTACTTATGGACCGTGTGGAAATCTAGAAAAAATCAGAAAGAGAGAAGGCGGAACTTAACGCAGAAAAATCAGAGAGTGGAGTTAAACAACGCAGGACAGTTGATGCGCTGCTACGTGAAAGAGACAGGAAAGACCAGGCAGCTGCAGCTACCAGGCAGAGAACCTGCAAGAGGAAAAGAAGTGACTGCAGCATCAATGCTGTATTGTAAATTAGAAACATGTTGTTCGCATTGAATTATTGGTAGGGACAAGTAGGTCAATCCAAACTATTGGTAGGGATATGTCCCTATGGTCCCTATGCAAACCTACGCCCATGACGCAACCACTTCCAATGCATTGGCTGACGGAAAAGAAGGAAGGACATTATTATCATATTAGGAAAATACACTTTGATGCCTGCTGTCTGGGTAACGACGTGCATTAGGAATGTGCGTCTTGCAGTAACATCATGACGGATGGAAAAATTGGTGCTTGTTGGTGAGAGGCGGCAAATTTGGGAAAAAATGGGTTCTTTTAGCGGGGGATTTATATCTTAACGTGATAATTAGATGCAAATAGAGGCATTCTTGGTCTTCCATATCTGATGGCAGTTGCAATGGTAGGTAAAGTCCCAGCACCCGTAACCCAACCTGGTGTGATTGGATTATACAAGCCCTTCCAGCCAACATCCAGTTTGAGATTTCCTGCACGCTGTTGTGGTAATGAAACAATCTCACATTTTGTGGCACTGGCTTGGTTTGCTAGATGGCAGTGGCATCTAGCAAACTAGTGGCAGAGACTGATCATATTTTGTGTTTCATTTGTCTTAAAGCAGTCAGAAAAAAGTCATACCTAGAGAAAATTTAAGAAAGACAACCCCTTTGTGAATATGGTGTTTCAACTTGGTGTAAAGCCACTGACAAACTTTTTATTGTGAAGTTTAATTAATAGTGCCTATATTTACCTGATAACTAATTAATGATTAATGTGATTAATGATGTCCGTGTGTCACAAACCCTGGTTGTTTTTGACATAAATTTGGAGTCACTGGACCACATGAACTGGAACCTATTGAAGAAATATCAATTCTTTTTATAATGCCCTGAATTGTATATGAAAATAAAGTAATGAACCAAAATCAATTTATTTATTTTTATTTGTTGTATTTTAAACAGGCCTATAGGATCATAGTTCATTTGTCCAAAAAAAGCCCAAAAAAAGTTATCATCATTTAACCAAAATGAATTGCTTGGTTTTACCCTTGATCTGAATGGCATATTATCTAAATACAACTTCCCATACTAGTTAATAGCATACATTCAGGTAAAATATCACAGCACTGTTATGTTACTGCATCCATTACTCCCACAAAGTCTTCCGATATTTTATCCTTTTCCAGAAAGGCTTCTGCGATTACGAAAAGGGAAGGGGTATTCTCCGGCTAATATTTACAAAAATGCATAGTTTTTACTACAATATATAGGTTAGATGTCTGTATTTTTTAAGGAGGGTTAGGGTTAGGGTTAGGCATTAAATTATATTCTTACTATATCAATATTTCGCAGACAGACTTTTTACCTGCCACTCATGTTACTCAATAGATGGAGATAGAGATTTTTTGAAAATGTGCTAAATAAATACACATTTATTACAGAATTCTTGGTAAAAATAAATAAATAAGTAGACTTAGAAACAGCTTTAAAAGCTTTGGTTGGTTTATTTCTTTTTTTTTTCTGTTACTTGTTTTGATTTTCATTTGTTTGGTTTTTTTTAACAAAAAAAAAGGAAACTTTCAAGTTTGAAGTCAGGATCTAGAGTTCGTTATATTGTAAACAGCAACAGTTTAATGCAGATTTTACAGTCTCAGTCAGCATTAACACCAGCCCTCAGGGTAGTTAGTCACTGTTCAGGATTAAAAATCAATGACAGACAACAGCTTGGTATCACTTGGCTGAGAAAGTATTGTGTAGGTTTGCTGTGAGAAATACTGCTGTTCTCTAATGAATCTCAGGTGCTGATTCAGCTTGTCAGAACTTTCTAGCTTCAAATATGCAATCATCTCTTTGACCTTTAAATAAACTTTTGAAATAGGAAAAGAGTTCAAAGCTTTGTCCTGTTATAAACCAAGCTTTATTACATTTTATAAAGCTTAGTTTACACTGAAAGGTTCTGATTTCCTTTGAAATTCTAAAACCAAAAACAGCGTGTGACCGACCATGGTGCAGAACACCGGTTTCATGTTGCAACGTGTAAAATGAGCTGCATCTTTTTTCCATCTCTGATGTTGTAGCTCTACCTACCTCTGTAACCCACTTCTTAAGTTAGCCCAGTTGTCACTCAGTGTTTTCAAATCAATGCCACCTCAGCAGGCTTACTTGATTATCATTTAAATGAGCAAGCCTTGATTGATTTCCCTTCATTTATCACTTGGCTGGCCTGTGTGCTCCTGGGAGTTGGTTTCATGTATCCCTTTACCCCTAAAGCTGGGTTGTAAAATGCCACTTATTGCCAGTCGATCTGGCACAAGCACTTCATGTGAAAACAAATTGTGATGCTTTATCAAAATACAAAACTGAATAATGTTCTCTTGTCCTGTATAGTGTTTTGGCACTATCTCTAAAAAGATTGTATATTACAGGAAATCCAACACAGAAATGCTAATATTTATTAAAATATGGGACTGTTTCAATTCTACAACCTTAAGCAACCATAAAATAGGAGCAATTGTGTATAACTCCAAACATTTAGAACCCACAATGAGTGAAACACCATTCAACAAAAACACCTTATGTGTTGCAGAAAAAAGCATCACTTAACATTCAGGACAGCCAGTGTAGAACAAAAACTTTTCAAAAGTTTGGTGGGCATATTAGTTTTGAATGAGCAAGCAAACATCACACAATCTGTGTCACACTTTTAACAAAATAACTTAAAAAGTCTAAAGAAGAAATTCTCTTTTTATTGCAGTTAAACAGCAGAATTCAGGTAAAACTAATAAAAAAAAAATCAAAATCTCATCTATATTCTGGGTATAATTTCCTTTAAGTACTCAGAATAAAGATCTGGACTATAACGAAGCACCACCTCTAAAAGAATAATACCCTGAAGGAAATACAATGTTCTATCTTTTACCTTTTCTCTTTTGACTGTTTTTTTTTTCCATCTGACTTTAAAATCTTGATTAAAGAGGTCCCAGAAGTGATGCTTATGCACCCTTATCAGAACCAAATTCCTATTAAAATCGGAGTCTAAAGTTTGTTTCTGGTAAAAGATAAAAAGAACACTTGATTTAGACTTACCTCAAAAAGTTAAGAAATTGGGATATGCTACAGTATATGTGGGGATTTTTCCTGTTGTATTTCGATATATGAACTTAATGGTGGTATAAAATATTAACAAATTTAATTAACAAGAAATATATAAACTAGTAATATAGGTAAATAATTTAAAGACATACAATTTAATACAATTAATAGTAAAGATGTGGATCTTTACAGTCTGAGGCTTCAGCAAAATTTCCAAGAGGGTTTTCAGGGTGTTTTGAGGTGTTTGTTTTTTCTTAAATTAGACGATGCTCAAATTTTTGATTTCTTCTCTGTTGGATTACCTATAAATCAGAAATTATGACATTTACAATTGTGGTTTCACTTGAAAAATATACTTAAATGACTTTGTGTTGTGCAAATATGTATATTTTTTTTTTTACATTTTTATTTTTTTGTTTTCGGAGCTGCATTTGAATTGATCAGATATGTAATTTCAGCTGAAAAATTGCTCCTAAAGCCCACTGGGTTTAACAGGATAAAAAAGATGAATCTCTCAAGGACAGGATCACAAATATGAACTATGGGCTTAACAGCATTATTTTGCAGGGATGTTTTTCAGCAGGGTTGATTGGTACACATCAATAAATAGATGGGATTATTGGAAAATAACAAAATATGGCCATTTTCAAGCAACGTCTCAAGATGTCAATTGCAAATTTTAATCTTTATTGCAAATGTGTTTCACAAATGGAACATTATGATAAGCATAACAGTAAAAAGTTACAATAATGTCTTAAGAACCACTGTTTTGTAGTGGTTATTTTCATGTTATTTATTTAATTGCATTTGCTGAAATTGAATTTTGTACTTTTATGATTAATTAAATGCCATCACAAAGCACTGATCTCAGTTTTATAAAAATAGTGGTAAGAACTGAAAAAGAGTTTGTCTGCAAGGTGGCTTCTATCAGCATGTAATGGAACAACATTTCAGTAAATTACTGAGAAGCTTGTGGAAAAAAAATTAGAATTGATTAAGCTTACTCCACCAAATAAAGAGAAAATATATATAAAAAAAATTAAATAGTACCACTTTAAAACCAGGCGATGGAATTTTACATGTTTTACATGTTAAAATGCTTTTCCTCAGAGTAGCTTTGCCTCGTCTGTTCCGGTTTGGCTGTGACGCCATCCTGGAGAAAAACATCAGCTGTGCTGCTTCCATCAACACCCTTGTTTATAGATGCTGAAGATCTGCCTGTTTTCCAGTGT
>NW_015150691.1:657147-660072 GCF_000732505.1 Cyprinodon variegatus
TAGAAAACTTTGTATCAATTTGACTGTATGATCTGGTTGAACTGTAAAGTGCCTTGAGATGACATGTGTTGTGAATTTGGTGCTATATAAATAAACTGAATTGAATTGAATTGAAAATCCAAATAATTGAATATATAGATTTTAACTGGTTAAACAGTTTTTTTTTTTTTTTATCAATAGTAAAGTCCCGAAATGGAACCTTTCTATTTGCTGGTTCTTGTACACCTGCAAATCTGACACACAAGCAGCCACACAGCTGATGGCTGCTTTTAAGTGCATTTTAAGTGCAACAGAGGTTACGCTATTACTATTGTTTTGGGAAATTCTGGATGACTGTGTCAGTCACATTGCTCGCTTGCAGTTTCTTAACAGGAGGATCTATGGAGAAAAAATCTTTTCTCCCAAAGTGTTATATATGGATCTAACATTCAGGATGGTTATGTCGCATTACTATTTTTACATTATAACTGTGCAGCATGCAAGGAGTCATATACACTTTGTTTACTGCCACTTGAAATCAGAAAGGAATTAAACAGGACTCATGGCCCCAGTTCCCTCCCACAGTCCGAAAAGTATTACTTAGTTGTGAGTGAGTGCTTAGCTGTACAGTATGTCTTTGTGTGTGTCTCTCTGTGTTGCCCCTTTACCAGACTGGTGATCTTTCCAGGGAGTACCCCACCTTTTGCCTATTGACTGCTGGAGATAGGCACCAGCCCCACCCCGACCCTGACGGAATGAGCGAGAGAAGATGGATGGATGGAAGAATGGCCCACAGATCATCTTCTTAAATCACACAGAAGGCTCCTTGTTGCCCTAGCCATTCTTCAAAGTGACTCTATCACTGCAGATGTGCATTCGGTAGAAACTCAAATGGTAATAATTTAAAGTATGAACACCTTTTATGCATAAATATGCACTTCGCCATGGATAACTGTGCATGTTTGTGCTCATTTCATTTCATTCAATAGCCTTATGTCTGTTTGTATCCTTGCTACTCCTTGGAATCTGACGGTGGGTTAGAGAGACCTCTGAGTGCTTTAGGTGTTCTGCTCTGCATCCATTGCAGTAGTGATATAGAGCCATGAATTTGTCTCCTTTTTTACATTTATTGACATAATATACCCACACTCTTTACACTCTGCACATTTCACACAGTACTTCCCTAGAGCTGCAATGAAATTATGAAGTAAGTGTTGTTAGAGGTGTTTAAAAAGTGCAAAATAAATTGTGTGGCATGCAGCAAACCCTTTCCTTAAGAAAAATGACAAAATCCTGATGATTACACTCCTGATTCACTGAAGGATTCTTTTCATGGATTTTTTTTGCTGCATTAAAAATACACGAGAGAGACACTTGACCTTATAGTGAAAGCTTTTACATATAACCTGGAGCTTAGTAGGTCCACTTATCATGGTTGTAAAGCTGCCTGTGTGATGAGGATGTCTGGTGCACAAGGACAGTGGTGAAGTAGGCAGGTTCAAGGCCTAAAGCAAGAGAACCAACCTTGATTTGATTATACAATACAACTGTCTTTAACAAATGGTAATAAAACAAATGAATATGAAATTGATAAAGCTAAATGTTTTACAGAATTCAAAACAAAGAAACAACAAAATAATGTTGTGGAATTAATTTTTTTTTCTATTTCCTTTTTCTACAAATAACTGCTGACCAATCTGATATAATTTGTATGGTAATATATATGTAATGTAATATATGTCAGTTTTCCCTTACTTAATAGTATAAGGTAGACAGTCCCATCAGTGTCTCATTCATACAGAGTTTGCCATGCAGCATATGTAAAGATAAGTATTAATAATAACTGCTAGTAGTAACAATTAGCTACAGCCCCTTGGATACAATATAAAGTCCCATGTGATAAATCAGCCAACTTCTCCCCATTTAACAAAGACAAAACTGGCTTACACTCCTGTGAGAGAGATTTGCTTTCCAGCTCTAAAAGAAAACTTTTACTTATTGGACGGTTTTGGGTTTCAAAATACTGGAAATTTTATGACATCTGCCGTGAGCTATCCTACTAACCCAGTCAAGCTCCAGCATCCCTTATATTTTAAATGTCTGCACCTGACCAAAAAATAAAAGCAAAAAATGATTTCCGTTAACCTTCAAAGCAAACCCAAATGCTTATTTTATATTTTACTATATGTTGTGGCTAGTTTATATGAAAAAAATTTGAATTTTGTAAATTTTCAAAGCACACACAAATGTTCAATTTACATTTACTAGAACTGAATAATATGGTAAATTCTTTCTCTGTCTTTATTCATAATAATTTTTTAATTCATAATTCATAATTATTCATAAATTATTAATTCACCTGGGAAGCAGCTACACCTGCTGCAGCTTGCTGTACATCATTCTCTGCAAGGATTTCTTGGTCCTACAGGCTCTCATTCTGGGACTTCTTTGATGGTGGGTTCGCATCCTCCTGGCTTGGGTCATCTGCATTGGCACCAGCCTCCTGCTGCTGATCAGTAACCCCACCAGCCATTTCATTAACAATGCAGACACTGCATCATAGTCTGGGCACCAACCATCGTTGCAAGCATCAACCATCTTTGTAAGCATCAACCATTGTTGCAATGACCTAGATTGGTTCATCTTGCACACCATGAAAGCGATTGCAAAAAGCTTCAGAGAAATATCTGCGACTTGGCATGTTGAAGTGTGACTCAAGGAATTTGAGAATTTTTTTGAATGCAGTATCTTCCACCATAGAAAACGGCTGGTTTTCTAATGCAATGCACTCAACGATTTTCTGACAAATCGTTTTCACTCTCGGGTGTTCTTTGTTGTATTTCACTTTACTCCTGATTGAGTCTTTAAAGCTGAAGTCTGTAAGTTTTTAAAAATCACTTTTTTGTCATATTGGCTAAAACTGTCCCTGTGCTCAGACAGCAGTAC
>NW_015150691.1:661184-682014 GCF_000732505.1 Cyprinodon variegatus
GGACAAAGTCTTGGTTCCCCCATGTATGACAAGGACCCCATATTCATTGGGGTTTTTTCAAAGTTTCATCACCTGAAACTTTTAAAAAGTTACACCGCAGACATCTTTTGTTCGGTAGCTTCCTTCTTCTGCGCAGTTAGTCGGCTTCCTCTTCTTCGTTTTTTATTTGTTTGGCAGGTTTGATGGAGTCATCGGTGAGCACCGCCTTTTGGCTCAAGCGCTAATTCCGGCATATTTCACAAAACCTATGCATTATATTCTTGGCTTTTCATTATCGGGGTAAAGACTGATTATGATATTGACAGATATTACATAATTAGTCTAATATCGGCAGATAATATCGGCCTAACACGAGACTGAGTTAGTTAAAGCTGCTTTGTGAAACAGACCCCGGCTCTATGATTACAAACGTGTTTTTTTATTCACAAAAATATTTTGAAGATCAGGCCCTGTGTCCTCATGCCGTTGAATTATGTGACAGATATGCAACAGTGTCAAATTTGAATAAATATTCACATGATGCTTGACTGAAATATTTTGATTGAATATATTAGATGGTGTTAGAATTCACATAATATTACAATTTTGATTACAGGTTTAGATAATTTAATGGCTGTTATTCAATCCCCTTCAAAACTAATTTTTGCAGAAGTTCCTTTTTTGTTCTCATATTTTACCTACCTCTCCATTCGTATTTATATCCGTAGTCTAATTTCTTCCAGCTAAGCCATTTAGTCTAAGGCCTAAATTGGGAAAACATTGTTCATTCTTCAGAATCAAAATGCACCAATCCCTTTTGACATACACACAAACACAGCCTCGCTCTGGAGGGGCGAGAAACTGTTGCACTCTCCACGCTACCAGCAAGGAACCCTGCTCAGATGCAAATTCAAATGTCAGCTAACTTTCTCCTCAAAGGCAGTGTCAGCTCAGTGAATGAGGGGGATCTTACAATCAGGTAATAGTTTATGGCGGATCGTTGTATTCAGTTACTGTATTAAGTCAAGCTTTACCACCTCAAGGTACACATTTAGGGGAAGCAAATGCAGAAAGACATCTGAGCAGCAGGAATACATAAGAAAAAAAGTGTGATTTTTTTCAAATCTATTTTTACAAATTTGTATAAAAACTTTCCATGATCTGAGATTATTATAGAAAATGATCAATTCTGACCCTGAGATCATACAGTATTTTTTTATTTTTATTTTAATATTATTTAAAACTTAATTTATATTTTTTGGTGTAGAATGGCTAAGCAGCATACAAGGTTCCATTTTTGAGGAATAGTTGGTTCATGCTCTCAATAACTTCTGTGTCAGACAAAAGTCTTATCTCTCTCTAGGTATAGATACCTCAACTTCAACTTCCAGTTCTGTTTCTTCATTCTCTTTAAGCAGCTTACTATTGTTCCACTGGACAAATGTGTCGATTTCTGATTTCACGAAATGGAAATGTCTGGCCCTTCTTTTCAGTCGGGTTTCTGCTATTACAATCATCCTATACAATATTTATGGCAAATGTCTATAGATATTTTTAAACTGATGAGGTAACCTGACAAACTTGGAGGAAAAACTGAGAGGTGAGCAGCGTTTTATATTCAAGGACAATTCTATTTTATCAGTACTGAATAAATACATATTACAAAATACAAATAAGAAGACTAATTTAAGCAATAGAATACTGGACTGAGAAACAGAAATACACATTTACACTGGTCTTATTTAAGACAGCATCAGTAATGCCCACACAAAAGAATAAAACTGATCAATATAATTTTGAGGAAATAGCAACGTTATTAAGACTACAGAGTAGCATTTAGCCCACAGGCTTTAACCATCTAAAGTCAAGGATATGGTAAATGGCCAGTACTTATATAGCTCCTTTTTTCAAGACAGGAGACTTGACCAAAGCGCTTTACACTACATTCAGTCATTCACCCATTCACGCACACACTCACACACTGATGGTGGCAAGCTACATTGTAGCCACAGCTGCCCTTGGGCTCACTGACAGAAACGGGGCTGCCGTACACTGGCGCCAGCGGGCCCTCTGACCACCGACAGGATATAGTTTTTTAATAATTCTGATTTAATTCCTTATGTCTCCCAACAAAAAATAGAAAAAAATTATTCATATGACTGTTCACGTTGTTCTTTGGTCACCCTGGCCCAGGATCCAGCTCCAGCCATTCACCGTCAACTCTAGCTCAAGTTGTCCACTGACAGATCCAAGTGACAGGACTAGATGTATTACTAGCCTGCTACCGGATCCTTGTAGTAGCAACAGCTACATCATAATCAAAGTAAGAAATGCCCCCCAAAGTAATAGGAGAGGCTAAATCCGATGATGAAATGGTATCGCTTGATTAGGTTAACAAACTACTTAAGCCAACAAAAGGTCATGTTCAAAGAACTGTTAAAACATCATCAGGAAATATTTTCAGATTTTGTCAATAACATTATGGTCAGTATACCTGTAAAATACAGATTTTTTTTACGTCATGTTAAGCCATATATCGTGCCATTAATGTACCTCCCCTGGCACTGCAGCAGACAGATGATGAAGTCTGGACTTTCTCATAATCTTGTTATTGCTGCACTTGTCAACTCTGGACCAAGGCCAAAACATATATTACACACATAAAACAAGAGAAGTCTGGAGAGGGTAAGGTTACTGCTACAAGCCTTCTATTTGTGATCTGGGACAGAATCCCCTGGTTGACAGCTCATTCTCTATACTGTTTATACCTATACCTGATAAGAGCCAACTAAGCACTGAGGAAAACTGAAAGGGTTGCCAGTTTGCAGTGGATATGATATTGGGGACATTTATATTTTGCTGATAAGATGCACAATGGTAATAATGTGCAAAGGCTTGAAGTTTTCTTCATTGGTAGTATTTATCATCAGTATATACATCCATGAAAAATTGTTTTAGACCAGTTTTGTTCATCTCAAGTGTAAGAGATCAAGTATCTTAGGGTCCTATTCATGAGTGAGGGGAGAATAGAGCGGGAGATCGATAGATGGATTAGGGCAGCTACCACGATAATGTGGACAAATCACAAGTCTGTTTTGGAAAAGGGAGAGCTGAGCCAAAAGGCAAAGGGCTTGGTCACATTTGCACAATCACTCATTAATGATCACTCTTTGTTCTCCCTATCTAACATCTTTTTCCTACAATTACTAAGATTCATACTTATCAAATCACTACAATGTCATGCAGTGTTGATCACCATTAACTACAGTTGTTGGTTCCTCTGTGTGGTCAATATCTGACTTTGTGATTATTATTCTCTCTTCCAGCTTGTTTGTCTATAGCAGGCCCTAATGATTGTAAACTTTGTTTCCATTGGAGATGTTGCAGGTGGCTTTTTTTTCCTCACGTGCAGCAACTAGCTTTTCTTCTCTCTCTATTTCCCTTTCTTGTTTTAATAATACATTTAATAACATAACAATCCCAAAAGATAAATAAATGAATAAATCAAGCATAATATTTGTATATGAATTGGAAAAGTAAGGAAAAACTCACTATCAATCATAATAGAGATCTTTTCTTGGATCATATTAATCTTGAGACAGCATCTCGATCTCCATCAAACCGATCTCTCTGGGCTCCCTTGATTAGCTCTATCACTTAGTGGAGCAAGGGGCTGTTGGATGTGTCCTGCGGGGCGCGGGGGCTGGTTCAGGAATCACTGGGGCTCTGGGGGGGGCACGGAGTGGGGTGCCTTGTGGGTCTGACCCCGGTGTATGTTGCCCCCATTGGGGCGGTGCTTGGGATACCTCGGCCCAGCCTACAGCGGCCACTTGCGGTGCTCTTGTGGGGTTCTGTGGCGATGGACGTGGGTTACTGGCCTGGTAGCTGTGCTTCTGCTGGGTGGGTAAGGGATGGTTCTGGAGGTCTGGGGTCCCTGGAGGGTGTTCCCCTGGGGCGGGTACCCTGGCGTTGCATCGGGTGTTCGTGTTCTATGGGGTATGCTGCTTGGGGTCTGTGTTGGTGCACGCTTAGTTGTCCGGCCCTGCCAGGGCCTCTCGTGTGCTGGGGGGAGCCTCAGGGCCTGTTGAGCTGGTAGGGGGGCATGGTTGTGATTGAGACTTTTTTTTTTCACTTGTCAGGTTCGGGTCTGAACTGCTCCCTGTCCCAAGAACATCTTAAGTCTCTAAAAGGGGAGCCCATTCCCCCCATCCTGCCCCCCTCCGCTGGCTGGTCCTTGGGTCCCGGGGCCCATGGCTGGTTCCACTTTGAAGTGGCTGACTGCCGCCATAGCCCACGGACTCGTCCCTGCGGCTCCTGGGGGCTCCGGCATTGCGTTGGCTGGGGGATTTCCTCAGGGCCGTCTCTCCTCCTCCCTTGGTGGTGGGTAAGATTTCCTGGGTTGGCCGAGATTAGTGACTGGGATGCTCAGTGGCAGCAGTTAGCACTATTACCTTGCAGCAAGAAGGTTCTGGGTTCGATTCCTGGCCCAGGGTCTTTCTGCATGGAGTTTGCATGTTCGCCCTGAGCATGCGTGGGTTCTCTCTGGGTACTCTGGCTTCCTCCCACAGTCCAAAAACATGACTGTTAGGTTAATTGGCTTCTCTAGATTCTCCTTAGGTATGAGTGTGTGTGTGAATGATTGTATGTCCTGTTTGTCTCTGTGTTTTCCCTGCGATGGACTGGCGACCTGTCCAGGGTGTACCCCGCCTCTCGCCCATTGACTGCTGGAGATAGGCACCAGCAACCCTTGCGACCCCAATTGGGAGAAGTGTGTCAGATAATTGATGGATGGATGGGCCCCTCCTGGCCGCATTTGCTCTTGGTGTCCCTTTGGGCGTCTGGTGCTCGCCTCGGTGCTCTAAAGGGATACATCTTTGGCTCTTCACAACCACTATTAAGCATTTTTCCTTTGGATAAACTTTACATGCACAAGTGCATTCTCACAAGTATACATGTCAGATTAAAAAATACTAATACTAATAATAACTATCAAGGTGCTACTTTATTGTATCTCTTATACTATATACATTGGTTGTGCTGTTCTTTTTACATCCCTTTGCAGGTGATGAAGCAGACTGAAGATGTTTTATCGTTATCTTCCTTTTATCTCCTCTTTCTTTCATCTTTTCTCCTTTTTTTCTGTTTTTCCTTTCCTGTTATACTTACATTGCAGTGTCCATATAATCTGTAATTCTCCCTGGATGAATTCTAATAAGCTATTTATATAAATAAAACAAGCGGAACATTATGACGATAGTCGTACTTGTGAAAGCAAAATCTGTGGGGCCCTCTTTTTGACATCAAGACAATATTCTTATTGCCACATCACCATACTTTCACTGTTATAAAAAATAAAAAATATGTTTGGTTCTGTGTTAGCCTGCAATTCATGGGAGCCATGCACCTTCCTGGCAGGGGTGCACAGCCTAAGACATGAGAACTAGGTTTCCACATTACTGTGTGAACCAACACTTATTTGTGATGAAAACAATTTAAATGGGGTTTTTCTCGCTAATATGACAGCCAGAAACTTGAAGAATATTAGATCATTACAGAAGCATTCCTGTCAGATGTGGATGAAGTAGAGGTCATCTGACCTTCAGTGTTGTGTATTGTGAGCATATTAAATGTGTCATGCACTAATAGTAAAAGAAAAATGGTTTGCCATTAGTGTGCATACAAAGAATTAAAGAAAAATTAATTAATTGAAAGTATCTAATTAAATGCAAAAAAGTAAAGAAAAAAAAAGAAATCTGTAGCTGCAGAGCAAGATCATCGGGAAAATTAAAACACAGTAGATGAGCAGAGTTGGAGTGTGTAGGCTCATAACCTTGAATGTGAATTTACAGTGGGTTAAGATATCTGCTATGGTTAGTTTAGCATGGCAGGTAGCAGCAGGCTGCTGAGAGATCACAGCCCATTCAGCTGCAACAAGATGTCACTGTCAGGGTCTAGCCATTCTTTATGGGACTACTGAAAACATTTCTGGGCTTTGCTGCAACCACGAATTACAAGGAGTTATAGCCATTCTTCGTATCTACTACCTTTTGGCATTTTTTTGTGTTTGTGCTCCTAGTATTTTTGTAGCATTTAGAAATGCCACCTTTCTTTTCTGTCAGTCAGTTATTGGTCTTCCTATATCACTGTTAGGATAGTACTCTTTGTTTTACACCTCAACAGAATGTGGAGCATTTTTTTTGTGGGAGAGTTGAACAGAAGAGGAAAATGCAGCACAGTCCCACACAAATGGGGGCATCTGGTCACCCTATGTACAAAAACATTTTTTTCAAAGAATATTAAAGAGGCATACGCATGTGCTAACTCCAAGTTTGTTTCAGTTAAACAAATGTAAAATCTAACATACAAAGCATCATCCCACACAAAGTAAAAAGGTCTTGCTGAATCAGGGTGACAGTAGGGGTGAAGTGAATGAGACCTTTGCATTTACATGCAAAATGGCCGGCTTAAACACACACAACATTGAATCACGACAACATATCCCTGAAGAGGTATGGTTCATTCTGTCTATTTCTGGAAAAGAATCTCCCTACTGATGTGACCTTAGCTGCTGACAAAGACTAACTCTTGCAACACATCACCCTGTGTGGCTGTGCATACTCTACAATATGACAATTACTTGTACAGTATGACACAGGTGTGTATTGTTAATGCAAATATATATTTGTGAGAGTCATTAATGCACAGTGCCAGTTTAGACCTCCATGGGGCTGTAGGCTCTGGAGATGGACTCTCCAATCTGAGCTAAACAGCTTTCAGCAGTCGCAGAAGACACCCAGTACTTTCAATATAAAAAACATTATAATAATTTGATATAATTTGATCTAAGTAAAAATAAAATTACAACAATGAACACATCGGAAAAAGATTAAATTCAATCTGTAAGCAAACAGTCATGCAATGACTGTACAGTCAAGGACTGCAAACATCTCAATGTTAATAATATCCCATTAAAATTTTTCCTCTCTGCACTTTCTGGAGGCAAAATTATGAATAACCATAACTTGCTATGTTACTGAGAATTACCATTAAATACTGAATCAGAGGAAATCATCAAAAGATAAATTCACATTGAATTTACAATTTTTTAAGAAGGTAGCCATAAAACAAGATCTTTTTAACCAGGAACAGTGTCATGAACCGAGGACAGATGGACCAAGTATTCAAGGAGGGACAGTCAGTAGGAAAGTTCAAAAAGGTTTATTAAATTAACAAAAACTAAAGTGGAGCTGTGGCTCGCGGACACTGCAGGATGGGGAGCAGGGCACTGCCCAATCACAGACACTCTGCAGGAGAAACACAGGTAAGTGACCACGATCATCTGACAGAAGATGATTATCTGAGTTGGCCACTTACCTGGTTTAACAGTCCAGTCAAAGAATGTCCCCAAGTGCTGCAGTCCCAGAGGACATGCTGGAAGCCGATCCTGGTCAGGGATCCAGAATAGACTTGAACAGACAGGTGGCAGGGTCCAGGCTTCCAGGCATCCACAAGCTCCCAGGCAGGTTCTGAGTCTGACAGGGTCCAAAAGCGTGACCAGGTGGTCATGCACAAGAGCAGACAGGATCAGGTGCAGATGAGCAGGCTCAGTGGAAGAGGGTAACCGAGACAGGACATGGAACCAGAACTTGATGCAGGACTTTAAACTGGTCTCCTCCCCGGAGCCAGGCTTACTGAGATAAAAGCTGAACCTCCCCATATATAGAGCCAAAAACCCAGAGGACACCGCAGGGGAGGAACAGTGGACAATCAGGAGATGGGACAAGCACAAAAACCCTCTTTCCACTGGCTGCCAGGATCCAGGAAACAACCAAGGAGTAAAACTAACAGACAGGCTAACAGAAAGACAAGTAATAATCTGGCACTGAATGCTCAGGGTGAACTGAATATAACCCAGAGAAAACAGATGAGAGGAATAAATTATAATTGAGGCAGGGAGGGAAAACGACAGTTGAAAGGAATGACTAATTAAGGGAGAGCAAACAGGCCAGATCATGACAAGCAGTTCACAAAAGGACATATGGCCTATATATTGAAAAAAATCCCTGCTATCTATTCTTTGCATCCTCTTTGGAATAGAATCTGTCTTAACAACCAAATTTCAAAGATTTCAAACTTCTCTAAGAAAGACTTTTTAAAACAGTGACATGCATTACAGGTTGATTACACAATCAAGTTAACTTGATTGAGGACAACAAATGTTATATTTTTGGTTGATAGTGCATACCAGTGTGGTATGTAACAACATAACCAATAGACTGACTAAAACAGGTACATTTATGGGCAAACTGTAACCCATTCTATGGTGGTTGAGATCTAAATTATAAATTATAAAGATTTGTATATATATATATATATAAATATTTACCAGATCTGTAGAATAATTCTGAATGACTCCGGTCAAGATATTAATTTCTCTGTTTGACTTTACATTAATACTAGAAGTAAAGCAAAGATGTTAACTGTCATTCTATGCTTGTTGTCACTACAGAAGGACCCAGTATTCAGGCAAGACAGACACTGGGATTACTCAAAAAGCGTTTATTAAGAAACGTTGGGCTGCGGGTCTGCAGTAGCCGCAGCTAGGTCGTCTGAGGCAGGAAACTCTGGAGAGAGGAAACAGATTAGTGACCAAGATAAGCTAATGGTGGAAGATTATGAACGTGAGTCACTAACCTGGTGTACAAGTTCGGTCCATAGCCAGAGAATGAGGTAGGATCCAGCCGGTGGGTGTCCCAGATGCTGCAGCCTTGGAGAACATGCAGGAGTCCAAAGCCAGGTCAGGCAAACAGATCAGAACAGGAATAGGCAAGCTTAGAGATCCAGGAGTCCAAAGACAGTTCTGGTAACTGTTCAGATTGGAACAGGCAGGCTCAGTGGTTGAGAGGCAGAACAGGTCAGGATCACGTAATCAAAAACACTCAGGTACACTAAAAACACTCCCACCACTGAGATCAGACAGGAACAGGCAGGCTCAGTGGTTGAGAGGCAGAGCAGGTCAGGATCAGGAAATAAGAGACAATATGATACCTATAAAAACACTCCCACCACTGAGATCAGACAGGAACAGGCAGGCTCAGTGGTTAAGAGGCAGAGCAGGTCAGGATCAGGAAATAAGAGACAACAAGGAATGCTTAAAAACACTATCACCACTGGCTAGAGAGAACAAGACTAATATGGCTGTAATTACTAGATGCAAGCACCTTAAATAGTGCCAGGAGCAGTTTGATCAGATGAGAGGTAATGGAAAGAATGTGACAGGTGAATTAAATCAATAATTAAGCCAGTCATCAGGGCCAGGAGCATGACACTTGTATTCCAAAGCAATAATGTTTTTCAAATCCATAAATTCTTCAATACTGTTGTCTCATGTATGTGTCGACATTGTATTATTACTTATTAAAATTAGGAGATGAGAAAGTTGACCACTGTTTCAGAGTAGGAGGTAGCAGAGACAAGCTTATTTGAATAAAAATGAAAGAAAAAGAATGTTGACAAAGGTTGAATTATACATGTTGTACATATATATATATTTGTCAATGTCAATTTTAGTTCTATATAACATTTAGAGACATTTAAAATATACATTATGAAGTGCAACAAATAAGTAAAAAGGTAATTACAAGTTACACAAACATAAAAAAAATAATTATATCAATAAAAATTATAAAAATACATGAGACCTGCTCAGCTTGTGTTGAGGGCCAGAGGAATAGGTGAGTTTTCAACGACTAAAAAACAAACATGAATAGACTAGGCCATTTTGTCATTCATTGCCAGATGTAATAAAGGATGTATTTTAAGACAAACTGTTGTTCACACATTGTTTTCAATCCAGTCTGACTGAGCTTCAATGAGTTTTCTCAGAATAAAATGAAATACATGAATAATTTTCCCTTCACATCACAATTCAATTGTGTATTTTATTTTAAATATTGTTTGCTTTATGACAGCACTCAGTGAGGGGCATTATTTTAAAAATAAATCAGTTACCCGAGTTTATTTGATGACAGAATCACATAACTATGCTGTCATCTAGTGGATAAGGGTGGTAAGCACAACTGCAATCCCTATAATTCCTCAACGGTTGAACAATTTTGCTATGTGTCAGTCCCAGATGTTAGGTGCTAGTCCAGATTAACCAACTGTGTTTCAATTATATTCACTTTCTTTTTAATATTTACATTCTAGTCTTTTAGGAACAGGTACGTATGGCTTTTCATAGTTCGTACAAGCACCTGAAAAACTGAAATTATCTGCTTGGTTTCCAACCTGGAACACGTTGCTGTCAAATTTACCTGGTCACCTATAATGTGACAGTAAGTTCAAGCATTAAAGTATGCACCTATGGTATATAGCTGTATGTAGCCTACAGTTTATTGATCATTTTATATATATTATTTTGTTTCACCAATGAGTTATTATTGAACTGTTTTCTCTAATTAGTTTTTTTTTTCTTCAAGAAACACACTTTAGCTGTCATGAGAGCTATTAAATTAAGGACAGTTGATGGATTTTTGGATTTTTCCTATTTGTATGCGCTAAAGAAATGAGCTTTTTTTCCTTTTTACTCATAGGTTTTTTATTTTATTCATATTTCAGAGTAATTGTTTTAAAAGTGTGTGCTATACAGAAATGTTATCTTTCAGCTAAGAAATTAGCTAAGGACCATGAACTACAGAGGCAATTCAGGCATCTAGTCAAGATGCCTCCTGCATGGCTCATTTTCCGTGCTCCTCCCACTCACAGCCTACAGGAAGGAACCATCTTATATCCCTTTTGGCTTTGACCACCTTGGGATCTACCTGGGTGAGTTGTAAAGTGTTGCAGAGGAGAAGTATTAATAGATTTTGTTCTGTGATCTCTGAACCCCTTGTGCTCGTTTTCGATAAGTAGAGGATGAAGACGGACAGGCAAACGGATGGATGTCTATTACCTTGCAACCTCAAGGTTTAGATGCACTTGAGCAAGGACTCCTTAGCCAGAGTTAATGAGTGAAGGGTCGACAGGGCAAGTATTGTCCTGATAGAGATGGCAGTAGGCAAGGAGGTAAGAGAAGGAGCCTGTATATCATAGTTCCTTTAGCATAGGGATCATGCAATGTTTATATCTGATGTTAAGCAGCTATATGGAATGACAAAAATGCCCTGCTGCCCTCAGGGAAGAGGCTTCGAAACATTGGCTGCAGATCCAGCAGATTAAACAACAGTTTCTTCCCCACTGCCATTAGACTGCTGAATGTTTGTAAAATGGGTTATTGTATTGTATTTATTATATTTTATCATTATATATATATATATATATATATATATATATATATATATATATATATATATATATATAAACATTTATATTACTGCACCTTTAAAAAAGATGAAATTGTCCAGAGAGCTGTGCCAAACAACATTTCTTTTTGTTTTACACTTGTGTAAACAAAATGACAAATAAAATCTGAGTCTAAGTCTAAAAATATATTTCTTTTTCATGCCTACTGTGTGCAAATGCATGCAGCTTTATATGTTTTAGTTTTTATGATTGAGAGCCTCAACCATTTTGGATTTGACTGTCACACCATCTGGATTCGGTGTGGCAGTCAGAACTTCCTCTCCTACCCACTACAGTTTTCACTGTTGATCCTATGAACGAGGTAGGAACAGCAGCTAAAGGCGCTGATTTGCTATATTTGAATTAAGCACCTGTCTACTCCTAGCTTGTATTTTATCTACGAAACTAGCTAAAAATACTTGTGTATATCATCCCATGTGAGAAGTTTTAAAGGGGTTATAGAAGGCAAAACCGATTTTACATTGTCATAGATGAATTATGATAGTTCTATTCAGTTCTATTCAGAGACCTTAAAGACCAGCACCAAGTATCCTATCACTTTATGACCCCATTAACATGAAAAAAGTGTAAGTTTCTTTTTGCTAATTTTATTTCAAATGACCCTCTTGCTGCCAGCTGTTCACTATACTCTATTAAATGCAATATTGGCTGTACAGAAAAGGTAGATTTCTTTATGTCCAATTTTATTTGAACAGTTCACCTTTCAGTGAGATTTTTTGTTTTCGGTGTGCCCCTTATCTCTGGTTGAATAATTTGTTTATTTAACTTTCTAAAAAGAAGACCATCAAAGTCTAGCAATAGAAATGAAGACACAGCTCTCTGTCACAAAGCTATGATACATTTTCACAAATATCTTGCACTTTAACAGATTTACAACAGAGGGCGGTGCAATTCTTTAGTTACCCAAAAACACTGCTCAACGTCTCAACTTCATTTGCAGACTTTTGTCAAATAATCTGTGGTTTCATTACTTTATAATTTCATTTTTTATGGTAAAATTAGAATAAACAAATGTTTAATTAATATATTAAACATTTTTTTTCTAATTTCCTTCACCACATCTACATTATAGATTTTGCTTTTGCACATGAATGAATAGTGAGCTAATGCTTTCTAAGGAAATATAGAAAAACTAGCCCTGGTTTAGCCCTTTCTTGAAATATTTTTCACCTACTGACTCCCCTTTATCAGGTAAGACTGACACCAATCAAATATGAATTTAGCAGTCCTGTTATGGGTGGATATTCAATTATGCAAACAGAAATATCCCTGCTATAGTTAAAATAACTATATTATCCCAAAAGGTCTTCAAAATGATATTATCCTGTTTTCCTGTCCTTTTTCAAACTTTTTTTCTATTTCTTTCCTAAAGACAGCATTAAAACAATAATCTACAGGCAACTTTGCACAGTCTATGCATGCATAAAAAGTATGCTTACTTCTTAAACAGTAACAGGAAGTTACCTCATCTGCAGCTTAGTCCATTGATGGGCACTGATTGTTACATTGAAATGGGGGCCTCAGACACGGTGTGGGTATTAGTGTGTTTGTGTTTGAGTGTATATTTGTAAAGTTGAGGAGGGCACCGTGGTCACAGGTGACTGTCATGTTTAATAATGATTATCACTATGCACCTGCGCCCCCATGCTAATTAACTGGACGCAAATGCAAATGAGTCCAGGGATTTAGAAAAAAGGAAACAGCTCATGGAGTGGCAGCAAGCTGCTGGATTTGATTAGGGTAATGAACGGTCAGCGTTCATTACCAGTGGTGGCAAAAGGAGGAGCGATAAAGAAAAAGGAGGATATTAAGGTGAGAGGGGAAAGGAGTAAAGCAGTGGAGGGGAGGAGGAGGAAAAAAGACATAATTGATGAAACATAATGGGAACAGGTGGATGAGTGGTTTGTTGACTGCAGTGGAAAGAAGAGAGAGGAAATAGGGGATCTATTTTAAGTCAAGGGGGACAAAGTCTTTAAAACAGATTCTAAAGGAGCTGAAGATTTTACTTTATAAACAAAAATAATACAGGTGCAACTCAGTAAATAAATAAAATATAGCTAAAATGTTTGCTTAATTTAGAAATGCAGTTCCAGTCATTGTTTCATATACTGCATAACCCTGAGAGTGGTATGCTTCAGTTTATTTCAATTGTTAATTTTGACAATGATAGCTCACAACTAATTCAACCCCCAAATTCAGTTTTTGAGAAAATTATAACATCCATCCATCCATCTTTTCCAGCTTAATCTTTCCGTGTTGCAGTGGGGCTGGTGCCTATCTCTGGCAGTATATGGGTTAAAGGTAGCGTACAGTCTGGACAGGTCGCAAGTCCATAGCAGAAAATTAAAATATATATCATGAATTTTATTAAAAGAGATTGTTAATCGGAAACGTTATATTATGGCCTACAGTCATTTGGGACACTGCTGACCTTAATGCTGTCAGTAAAACAGCAAAGGAGAAAAAGGTTTTCAAAAAGCAAGTTTGTTGGTCACAAATATCGGTATTTGATCCTAATTTATCTATAGAATTTTGTGTGTAAGAAAAATGCTTCTGAAAATAACACACAAGCAGCAGAGATAATACAGTAGTAACCTTTGCATCCATCAGGTGTAGACTAATGCAGAAGTCTGAACTTTATGTGCTACCCTGCATGACATGGGGTACAGTTGTCCCATTTTTTGTGCCAAATCACTCCTGAAGCAAAGACAATGCCAGAAGGGGCTCACCTGGGCCAAGATGATTACTTACAGGCTTATAGTTTTCTTTGCAGATGAAAAGGCATTTATGTATAAATTTGATTTGGAAATCAAGGCCTCAAGGAAGAGAAAGAAGAAATCAGACGCAAAAAACAAACCCCACGTGATAAATGTCCTGTATTCCCTGTTCAAGAAAGAAAACTCCAAAGCACTTTAGACTATGTTCAGTTATTCACAAGCTGATGTGGCAAGGTTCAATGTAGCCACAGCTTCCATGGGCCAGGCTGACATACAATGAGCACCACCAGTCAAGGCCAATGAAGTGCTTTGCCCAAGACTAAACAACAGAGAAGGACAAAGCAGGAGCGCGAACCTGCGACTCACTAAAGGACAAACCCCAACATCCAAAGCCACTGTGATCCCAGTTTGCTTAAGGTACAGTGGGAAAATTTGGTAGTTTGGGAAAAGTATCTCCTACTGGTACTGAAGTCCAGAGAAGACACATGTGCCTATAAGTTTGGACTACTTGACTCTTTGCTTCTGGAAATAACCTTTACAGTATTCTTTTTAGCAGGCTTTAATAACCATGTTAGCAGTGTGACTGTCAGGAAACTTTTCTCACCTGAAAATCATGGAGAATCTATAAAGTATTTTCCGGAGGAATATAACAGTCGCTATAGATTACTATGTAAACAAGCTGAATGTTGCAATGAAAGGAACCTGAGCTTCCTAAACACCTCAGAAGTGTCACATGCTGACCTCTAATTCGAGCTGCACTGATGCATTAGTTCATGAAAATTAGCCAAGCCAAAAACTTAGTGCCTATTTGTGCATTGCTTGGAAACATTTTAACAAGCTGGCCTTGTTAAAGTAATTCTGGTCCAATGCTATGTGCATTTTTTCTGATAAACAGTGATGAACAGTTTTGTGTTCTATTTTGATGCAATTAAACATTGATTCAATGAGTCGAAGCAGTCAGTTGGTTTTAACCAATCTGATTCTATGATCTGGTTGAATTGTCTCTGAAAGCACCTTGAGATGGTATGTGCTGTGAATTGGTGCTAAATAAATTCAATGGAATTAAAATGTATGACTCTGTTTCTAATGGTGTTACAATACAGATCTTGCTGCATCTAAAATATTTCCTTTAGAAAATACAACATTTTTTCATTATAAATATTCTGTAAATTCAGTTTTAAGTTGTACATTCAAAACTGATACATGGTTTTCCTGTTTGTACCTTTGTAACACAAGCTCTTCTAAGACTCTATTTACTGAGGGGCATAATGAAAGAGTCAGAGAGGGAAGACAGAGCACCTTTGAACCTCATCCATTCCTTGCCTTGCATTCCAAACACACATTCTGTATCTCCATACTGTGATTTGGGCAGTGAATGCATATACACCTTGCTCTAACAAAGCAAATTGTGGTTCATCCGACTCTATGGCCCCAATCTCAGTCGGGGGAGGCAGGCTCGTCACTCACACAGATAAGGGTGAATTAGGGTCTCACTCTGGGTTTTATATTTCAATTTAGCCTCCGGCTCCTGAGCCATTAAGGGCCTAATCTAAAGCTTGGTCTGCAGTGTTCTCCTTTCCTACAATTCCCAGTATTGTTTTATTAACTATCCAATATGCCTGAATGAAACTCCTACAGATTCATTACTTTGCATTAAGTTCATATTATGGTAATTTGTGATAGGAAGACCTCCGATTTAAGAATGTACCAGTAGTCAATCTGTTTATAATGCAGTGTTGCTGTATCACCAGCTGGTTCATTTGGGCAAGAAGAACAGACAGTGTGAGCGTAATTATGCCTTGATAATGTGCCTGGGCATGTTGAATGACCAAGACGGCTGTTGCCAACGATGTTTGGAGGAGGAGGGGAGAGTTGTGCAGGTGCAAAGTCAAAAGGGAACTTGAGCTCCCTTAAGACATCTCTCTGAAGATTTGTCGCGGTTGCATATTGTGAATAAAAAAAAGCCCCTTAAAACTTCCATTTTGATTAGGACTGTTAGATAGGCTTATTTCTAGTTACTTTGCATGAAATTGAAGCATCATTTCAGTATTTTGTTTGAATACTTAACATATTCAAAACAAATTGTAAAATAAAGTTTTGCAAACACAATGGGGAAGCCAGTTCACTGTTTTTAAATAATGTTTTTAATCACTTATCTACAACAAGATAAAATAAATCATTATGAATTTGACATAAAAGTATTCAATGCTTTAAAATATTTTAACAATTAAGCATCAGAACTGTGACCTGCATATGTATTCAGCCCCTTTTATTCTGACCTCATTAGAAAAGTTAACTGCATTAAACTGCCTTTATAGTTCACCTAATTACAGAGTTCAACTATGTGTAATTTAATCTCATCATGAATCCAGCTATTAGGTAAAGGCCTCACCTTTGTTAAGGGGAATTAGGGAAAAGCATGTGTAAAGCTGTAGAGAAGTGATAGGCTAGGCAAGGAGAGCATTAATCAGAAAAGGTAACAAGAGTCCCATGGTAGCGCTGAGGCAGCTGCAGACATTTGCAGCTCAAGTGTGAGAATCTATTGAAAGGAAAAGTTTAGGTAAACACACCACAGCTCTGGCCTTTATGGAAAAATGGCAAAACTGTTGAATTGTTGGAAGAAAGACAAAATTCTTTTTGGGGTTTGCCAGTGAGGATGTGGTAGGTGTTCTGATCAGTTAAATGCTGATATACTAGGCGTGGTCAAAAACTAACAGCCTGAAGCTTACTTTGAAATAATGTGGTTGTGCCATCTATGCACTACATGGATGCTCTTCTTAAGAGGAAAGCAGGTTGGAGTTGACAAGAAAACAAAAGTGCCAGAGAAGTAATCAAAGAAACCTGTTAGACACTTTAAAACACCTGAGCTTGGCATGGTTTGGTTTCCTGCAGGACAGTGGCCATAAGCATACTGTACAACCAGAGCTACTGTGGAATGGATTAGACCCACACCTTTGGAAAGAATAATCAAAGAATATATCTTTACATGTGGTCTGACTATACCTGGCATAAGGTTAATATCAGGGCTTTTTTGAGTATTTCAGAAATTGCTAAACTGTTGGGATGACCTCATAATAAACATGAAATGAGTTGACCTGGAAGGTTTTAAAAACAAAAAAGGGCTTGTTGTGTGTGAATTAATTTGTATTTTTTATGCCACAGGTCAGAGGAGAATGATCAGGCTGGTTTGGAAGAAAGGCAACGGTAGCTTAATAAGACAACCCATAATGCTATATAGCACCACAGTACTATGTGTTCAACCTTAAAGAGGTACAGCAGCAAAAGCTCAGACCAGGTTCCACTCCAGACACCTAACCAGAAAGGGACTCGACCCAAAAAGAAGAACTGAAAATAACAGATTGGACAACTTTTGCTTGGTCATACAAGACACAATCTAAGCAACAAAATCCTGATGGTAGGGAAAGAATATGGGGTAAACAACATTAAAACACAGATCTATCTTGCCATATATTAGCCATATATTAGCGTATATAAGGCTGTTTTTTGTGTACTGGAAGGAGTGAAACTTTTTATTTGCATACTTGAAAAATACTCCAAATAAAATGCAGCAATATAATTAAATTCTGTGGGCATAACAATATTTTACTACTTCTAAAAATGAGCCAGAAGACAGAAAGATTCCAATAGGTTCTGAATGCATTCAGGGTTTTGGCTGTTGAGAGCCTTATACATCAGAACCCATTTCAGAATGTATCATATAGTATACTATACTGTACAGGAAGCCAATGCAGTGAGGCCAGATCAGGAGCAATGTGTTCTCTTTGTGTTGCTCCTTATAGAGAACTGATGCTGCATTCTGTACAGGCTGAAAAGGCTGAAAGGTGAATTTCTAAGACATATGAATAGACTATTACAGTAGTCCAAATTAGACAGCACTAAAACAAGTACCAATATACTGAGTTCATTTTTTGACACCCATAATATAAATTTTCAAATATTCCTCAAGCGATAAAAACTATCTCAGATTAATTGTCTAGAATGATGTTCAAAGCATAAAGAGCTTTCAAAAACACCCTGATCCTAATTTTTTTTCAGATTATGGGTTTGCAGGAGGGGTGTTCAAGATTAAATGCTGCCTGATAATAGTAGTTGTAATGTCACAAGCAATATTTAGGGTCTCTGATTTGTTTGCATTTTTTTTTTTTAGCACATAGCTGTTTTCTTGTTAGATTTGGGCCAAACAGTTGCTACAGTTGGTCAATATAGAGATCTAAGCAAACCTAAAAAACAACATAATTTCATATATAAAAGCAAAAAGATTGTGAGCTACCTCATCATTTTTCTATGTAATATATGACATAAAGTTTGAAAAATAGAATAGGGTCAGACACAGATGTGCCCCTACAAGACAAAATGTCGAACTTAGAAAAAACACTACAAATAGTAAAATACCCATCTAAGATATAAAAGGTGAATGGTCTGTTCTTATATAAGGCATTTTTAAGTCAGAGGACTCCAAAGCAGTTTACATTACATTTAGTCATTTACATACATGTTCCCACTTGAATGGTGGTACAGTAATCTGTACTGTAGCCCAAACTTCCCAGAGGCTCAGTGACAGAAGTAATGTTGTCATACGATGTCACCGGGCCCACCAACCATCATCAGTGCCATCAGGTAGGTCTGGAAAAATTTTAAGACTAGCCCAGTGAAACCAAACAAATCAGCCTGTCTTTCACTATATGCTTTGATCCACACACAAAAATAGCTGATAGATTTAACAATCTCTGGGTTTCCGGTCAGACCAAGAGTGGTTAAAAAAGCCCCTGTAAAGACCAGGAAACCTACAGGGGGAAAGCATAAGGGACTGGTGAAAAAAGGACTGTGGCATTCTGAGGCGTGGCATTTATTGTGTTTTTTTTTTAAAGATATAGTTGTCATATTTTACATATATACTTATGTATTATCTTTGTCACCTTTATGCCGCTGCAATGTATTTTTCTTTAATTTTCTCATTTCTCATTTCTATTACTTTGGCTTTTCCTTAAATTTACTATATAAGTAAACTTTCCTTTCTTTGAACCAAGGGAACTTAAACTGGCTGTACAGATCTAGAATGTCACCCTGTCAACTCTGGAGTCGCACATGTGGATTGAGACAGGGCGAGAATGGGTCTGCTTGTTTCCCCCCAGTTCAGCCGTCTAATGTTTGGGTTTACCCTGGTGGATGAGAGGGTGGCATCCCCATTGCTGAGTCAATGCACCATTACAGTGTTATGTTGTGGCTGTTCTTGTGTGGCTTTTGTATTAGGGTGACCCTTCAGGGCCACCGTGGTAAGTTACATGCTAGACAGTTTCTGTTTTTAAGGCCGGGGGGAAAACACCCAACATAAGGGATGTGTTTATGACTTAAATCAAATCGAACTGTAAAACAGGTAAAACCTTAACAAACGCAGGGGTAAAACATCAACACAATTTACAATTTATTTCCCAGATTTGGGGCATTTTAACAGTGTTTATGGTAACTAATGACAGAATTGGTACTGGAGTTGATTTCTAATACCTTGTATTTTCTTAGTAAATTCCAGGCCTTTTGTCACACCAGCTCTTCTGCTGTGACCCACACACCTGGGATTCATTACCCTAATCAGCAGTTACAGCCATTTAAGGAAGGATCCTCCACCTGCACGGCATTAGATAGTTGTCTACCTCCAGTGGTAACACATTCAGGCCATTTTACTTAACAAACCAAGTCTAGCAAAATCTAAGCTACCTTTCCTTTCTTTCTTTTGTCCAGTTTACTGGCTGTCTGAATCTGAACTCCCAACCATGGATTCCCTGACTTTGACCCTTTGCTTGTCTGACCAAGATTACCTGGATTGCGTTTATCAGTACCTGTTGGTCTGGTCTTAATCATAACTTAATCTGACAAAGAAAGACAATAAATTCTTGACAGAAACTGCTGTGCTTACGAGCTGTGTCCGCCTGCACAGAGAGGCCTTTTTGCTGGTGAGGGTGATTCAAATTGAAGCTGTTCCTGGGGCTTGGTGTGGGCCATCATACAGTTTCTATGTCAAAGTGATGGAGCCTGACCGTGGAGGACGGTAGGAAAATTAATGTTCTGTTTTTTCCTGTCTCTACCTGCAGCACAACAAGCCTTATTTATAGCAGCTTGATAAACTTTAAATATGCTGCATTAGTGTCACAAACATTAGGAGTGAATGGCAGGTGGAGTACTTTCCAAATACTGCTGTGGATAATCAGAAGAAAATATTAGGAACAAATTGTATGTAACTGTATAAAACTGTATTGCTTGGCAAACTTTGAAAAAAAGTAAAAAATAGGGCCCCACTTTACCCTGTGCCCAGGACAACTGACCCAAGTGTCCCCCTCTATCAGCCGGTGTGCGAGATACCTCCCATGAGATCACAATCCAGAAAACATTTTTTTGCCTTGTATACCCCTTCGGGCATTTTGTCTTACCATGACTACCCCTCTCAGTCAAAAATATTGATGGTTTTCCAAAAGTGTAAAGTACAATAACTGAAATAAAGACAATTTTACTTAATCTTTTAATTTGATCATTTAATCTTTATATTTTATGTTTTTCATCTCAAATAAAAAGAACATAAATATGTAGCTGGAATTCAGTCAGAAATCTAAATAAATACAAAATACATCATATTATAAACCTGTATTTATTAAATACGAGCCCCCTTATCCCATCCATCCATCCATCCATCCATCCATCCATCCATCCATCCATCCATCCATCCATCCATCCATCCATCCATCCATCCATCCATCCAT
>NW_015150691.1:682408-696470 GCF_000732505.1 Cyprinodon variegatus
TGGATCCGCGATCTCGTTCTTTCGGTCATGACCCAAAGTTCATGACCATAGATGAGCATAGGAACGTAGATCGACTGGTAAATCGAGAGCTTCGCTTTTTGACTCAGCTCTCTCTTCACCACGACGGACCGGTACAAGCCCCCTTATAACCACATTTAAAGTTGTTTAATTGGGAGCAAAATACAGAACACAAATTATTGTCAGACTGACTTGCTTCTTACTTTTTACTCTGTTTTCATCAAGACATCTAAGCTTGTTTGATGTGCTCCGATGTCTCAGTGTGAAAAAAAAAAACTGCTGATCCCAGGCCGTTCTCTACATCCAGTCTTTTCCTCTGCTTGGTTTGGATGAGCGTCAAAGCTGATGTTGAACTCAAACATATTAGAAAAACGCACTTTTTGGTTGATGAAAGCTTGTTTAATTTTTCAATTGGGTCCTCACAAAGCAGAACAGTTCCCAGTCCTATTTAATTTTACTACCCTGAAAAATAAATATTTTCCTGTACCCCTTCATCTGGTTGGGAAACACTGCAGTAAAACACCTTCTGAATATGGTGGAAGAGTAGATTTGCATAATTGGTGTGAAGCCGACCAATCAGATGAAACACCGGTATGGTCTCATGTCAGTATAGACCAGAATCTCTGAGAAATCTTTCTTACACTTTGGTGAATTTACTTGACTAAGAACTGTAGTACAAGATGATACTTATAAGCTGTGCCTACCAAACTGGCCAGTGAGTGTGTCTCTTTTAAGGTTGTCATTGCCTTGTGTTATTTTCTGGACTTATTCCCTGTCAGTGTTTTTTGTATCTGGTAAAACAAATGACTCTCTAAAGCAGAGTAATGTTACTTGGTCATTTCATGTTTTTTTTACTTATGCTTGGTAACAAAGTGAACCAGGCAACAACAAATAAACGATAAAAAAAACTGTTTAGGAGGAAATACCCACATATCATTTAGTTGGATTGAGAATGCTGCACTGTTAATGACATAACTATAAATGCATCATTGATAAAGATATTTTACAAGGCTATTATAAGCCATAATATTTTTTTTAATTATTATTGTGATTAAGAGATGGGTATCCAAACATGGAAATCTTTGTTAAAACATTGACTATACTGTGTCTTCCAGGTTCAGAGCCAAGACTGCTGCATTTTTCAGCTGTCACTGAATAACAGAAAGGTAACACTGCTTTCCTTGGAAAAACTCAGAGATGCTTCACTTTCCAAACCTCCTACCACATCCTGCTTGCTTTTTCCAGTTCCTATCTTCCCTCTCCCCCAACCTACACCACCCCCCTGTCTAAAACAGTTACTATTTTACTGAACTACACACTTAAACACATGCAGGTCAACTACCTCTCCCTTCATCTTACACACCTTATCCCTACACAGTTCAGGTCAGTTTACCCTGCTCTGGGATATCTGTTGAGACCTGGGTTCCTGAGCACAGCTAATGCTAGTGGAGGTGATTGATGTTTGCCAACAGAAATACAGAGTATAAAAAAGCTTTCCAAAATATATAAATATTAATTTCAAAGCAATAGAGGCATGGTCTATCTCTGCCAGGTCTCCATCAGGCTAAAATAAGGAGAAAGAAAAGGAGAGAGAAGGGGGGAAACATGTGGTAGTAATCTGGTTGTTTTACTGTCTGGCTCTGGTGGTGAAAGTGTTGGGCAGGAGCTACGAGCGGTCTGGATCATGTCAGAAGCCGCCAGAGTCAGGTTACCCCTACAGACCAGAGTGGGAGAAAACAGTGGAGGGGAAAGGGACAGAAAAGTGGAAAGAGATGGGTTGAACAAGTGAGTAAGGAATAGAAGTGGAAAATCAGAGTGAGGTGGTGCTTCTTCCAGAGCCAACCTTCTGACATACTTTTTACTCCCTTAAGACATTTATATCAATCGATGTAGTTGTGGGTGGGTGTTTATCCATGCATTTTTTTACCTTGTGGGGACAGTGTCAGATAATTTCCCAAAAATATGCTTTGTTGTGGTATAGGTACAGTACAGATACTTGTTGGGACCAGTCAGCTGGTCCCCTTGAGAAACGGTTATTTTCTAGGGTTGGGGGGTTAGGTTTAGGACTAACCTATAAATTGAATTTAGGTTAAGTATAAGGTTATGTAAGTGTTATTTGTTAGGGTTAGGGTATCACTGCAAAATCGATCAATCAATGGAATACAAATTTCTCCTAATGATAACGTACCGTTGTTAGGTTTGGGATAAGGTGTACATTGGGTTTAGTTTGAGGTTAGGGTAAGGAATGCATTGGTTATGGTTATGTTTAGGGTTATTGTGGGGGTCAGTGCACAGAAAAGGTTATAAAATGAGTGACAATCAATGAAACTCATGGGCACCAACACATGGTCCTCACTACCTATAGTCAGACAAGAATGTGTGTGTGTGTGTGTGTGTTAGGACCTGGGCCAAAGGGCTCTGAAAGACAACCACTTGAACTAGGCCCAGCTGAAAAAACAAATGGCCTTGACTCTTTCTTTCCCCTCTCTTTTCTTTTCCCTCCTCTCCAATTTTCATATTTTTTTCCCTGACGATGGGCATTTAATCAACTAAGGGAGCTAATCAAAGCCAGAGAAAGGCCCCCGAACCCTCTGCTATCTCCTTCCTAATCCTAAAGCTCTGCTTCTCATTTGCCGTTGACCTCCTGGAGCCGAATTTGCTGGATAAAACCCCCTCGCCACCAGAACAAAAGGAGGAGTGCCATTGCTTTAGAGCTTGGCCATTACTGAAAGGTTATACCACATGCGTCTGTGTGCGTGTGTATACAGCTTTATATTTTAGGCCGTTGCTAAATGAAATGTCAACAAACCTCTTCAACTGTAGCATATAAAACATGTAGAAGATGAGATGAATAGAGTCCAAGAATTAGGGAGGACAAAGGAGGAGAGAAAAAGAACGGAGAGGCAGTGAGGATGTAGGAGGCACCCAGGGTCAGTGGGGTTGAGGTGATAAGTCGCCTGTTGGGGAATTAATAGGAAGCAGATGGGTCTACCTTTACTTAATTCAGGGGTATGGATTAGGATAGGGGAATTTATCAGTCCAAATGAGAATGGAGTCCACTGATGGTTGTCGGGGCTACTTCTCGACCTAACTTTTCACTCAGAAAAGGAATGTTGTCAGCAGAAACCAAAAAGTTTGTTCTCAGACAACAGAAAATTTAGAACGATTTTTTTCTTTTTGATGAAAATAGCCCTTTAACAATAAATGCACATGTTATGATCTTTAGATGATCTGATGCCTGATGTTGCTAATACATTTGATTAAATTACACATTTATGTAAACATTTGCATATTTTGTTAAAATACAACCACAACTTCAAAGTTGACAGTTACCTCCCAGCCAGTTAGTGGCACACTTGTACTCACAAGCTTTCATTTGACACTGTTTGCAAGATTCATGTTAACCTTAGCAAATATCTCGTTTTTTAGCCATTGTACCCATAGGTGTTGCAGAATGTGTTGCAGAAAGTGTGGGACTGATAAGCTGTTCAGATCATGGTTAGTTTTAAAGAGTAAACAACCAGTGTCCAGTTTAACTTGAGTCACACCCCCTCCTAATTTCTGCTTCTGATGCACAGGACAGGTTGAGTGCCTACCCCTTTAGCTTGAAACAGGTGAGAAAGTAAAAAGAAAAGAGGAATAGAGAGGGAGACAATCAAAAGAAGAGAGAACTGGCCGCAAAATCCTGTAAAAATTATGTTGCAAAAAAGGTAAGAAATAAACACATTGGTGAACAATGCTGGCCTAACCTATTCAGCATAGCTAGCTTATTGAGCAGGTTACATCAAACGTTGAGCCTAAGGGAACTAAAACAGACATAAATAAACATGTTTCACAAAAAAGTATAATGCTAATTTTATAATGTGATTAAAGAATAGCATCCCTGTCAAGGATTTGGTTCTGTTTAAGTTTTCTTTTTGAGTTTTAATTGGTTTTATTTTCATTTTGTGTTGTTCTAATTGTTTTTGGTTGTATTTGATTAATTATGTATTTCTTGTTTCTGTTGCCCTCCAATTTGCGGAAGACTCTGAGGAGAGTCAATGCAAGAAAGGCCCTAGGCCCCGATAACATACCTGGTTAAATCTTCAATCAAAGAGTGTGCAGGTCAGCTGGATGGTGTCCTCAAAGACATTTTTAACACCTTGCTGGACAAATCCATAATGCAAGGACGCTTTAAGTCTGCCACTATCCTTCCGGTCCCAAAGAAACTTCAGGGCACCTCACTCAATGATTACCGGCCTGTCGCACTGACTCCAATCATGATGAAGTGCTTCTAAAGGCTGGTGAAAGAACACATCATCTCCAGTCTGCTGCCAGCATTCGACCCGTTCCAGTTTGCCTACCGATGGATCCGCTCCACTGAGGATGCCATTTCCTCTGCTCTTCACCTGAGCCTGGCACACCTGGAGGAAAAGAACACCAACGTGCGGATGCTGTTTCTGGTCTTCAGTTTAGGTGTCAACACAATCATCCCACAGCATCTGATAGGTAAACTGGAACAGATGGGCTTCACTACACCCCTCTGCAATTAGCTGCTAGACTTCCTCACAAACAGATCTCAGTCATTCCGCGTTGGACAGAACACCTCTGATGTCATCACCATAAGCACAGACTCCCCTCAGGCCTGCATCCTGAGCCCCTGCTGTTCACTCTGTGTCCCCAGGTTCACCACCAATCCCATCATGAAGTTTGCAGATGACACCAAAGTGGTGGGCCTTATCAGATATGACAATGACCTCGACTACAGAGAGAAGGTGGAGCAGCTGGTGGGATGGTGCAGAGATAATAGTCTGAGCCTGAATGTGGAGAAAAGGAAGGAGATCATTGTCGACTTCAGGAAGAACCAGTCTATCCACACTCCACTGCTCAACCACAGCTTAGCTGTAGAGGTGGTCAGCAGCACAACATTCCTGGGGGTGCACATAACAGACAATCTTACCTGGACTGTAAACCCCACTTCACTGGTCAAAAGGGCACAGAACAGCATGTACTTCCTGCAGAGGATGAGGAGAGCCTACCTGCCCCCACCCATTCACACAACCTTCTACAGAAGCACCATAGAGAGCATTCTGACCAACCAGCTGTCTCAATGTGTGGTGTGGAGGCTGCGGTGCCTCAGACTGGAACAACGTGAGAAGAGTGGTGAGAACAGCAGAGAGGACCATCGGGTCTCCTCTTCCCTTCATTAAAGACATTTCATCCCAGCGCTGCATGTCCCAAGCCTGTAACATCATAAATGACCCCTCACATCCCCACGACGGACTTTTTCTCCCTTCTGCCCACTGGGAAGAGGCTTTGCAGCATCCCCTGCAGATCCAGCAGATTCTGCAACATATTTTTCCCAACTGCAATCAGACTGCACAGACACAGACTCTGCATCACACTGATCTCACCACACCTAAATACTGCATTTTTGCGCCTTATATATATGTCTTGAAATGGTCTGATCTTCCATATCAATGCGTTTTGCACCATGTTTTTTTTCTCCCACAGTTTACATTTGAGCACTGCCGCACTTTATGAAATGAAAATGTCTATTTCACTGCTAAGCTGCTGCTCATTTACTGTCTGAAAGCTGTACAAAACAAAATGTTGTATTGTATACACTATGTTTATTCAAAATGACAAAAGTCAAAGTCTTGGTCTTCTGTTGGTCTCCTTCTCATTTTAGAGTCCACTGTCTACAACTGTTCCTCGTCTGGTAATTAGTCCTCCCATTGTTTTTGTCTCTCATACATACACCTTCTGTCCAGTTACTCTTTGTGTGTTTTCCCTGATGTCTCCAGGATTCTGTATTTTGTTATTTTTGGAATTTTGCCTGAGTTGCCACACTTTGGAAAATTAAATCTGCAAGAAACCACAACAGCTTCCATCTCGGCATTTGGGTTCTCTTCAAACCTCCACACAACTTTGCAATTGAAGGCAAACTGTGTCACTGACCAGCAGCTCTGTACAACACTACTGCCATATCGGCGTTGACATGCGGACGGTGCCCTCCGGCTATTTATGCTACATTCATTTGTAGGTGGGCACTGCCATTCCAAGCAGTCCCTTTACTTAAATTGATCTTCTGCAAAATGGTATGTAGAAGGGAAAAGTGTGTAGTACATCTGTTTTTTGTTTTGTTTTTTTTTCTGCTGCAAGTTTTGAGAAACCTCCTTGCTCTGAACTTTTACCGGTAGTATGAAAGCCACACACTTGTTTAAGCATGAAGCCAATTGAGAGGCTGATTCAGCAAGCAACAGGTGCACCTGATAAAGTAATGCACAAGTCCAATTGTAACTTCTTTGGGCCAACTAACATTAATGCCATATCACCTTGTAGCTCAAACCAGCAAAAAAGGTTGATGAGCAATCTTTTGCAGACAAAACTTGTTTTTTAAGTCACAAAAGGACATGCTTTAGACTGAGTAGATTACTTCATATTCCAACGGTATACATCCATGGCAAGCAGCACTTTCTATGCCTACAAAGAATAAGATGAAGAACACCAAAATAAATATTGTAAAGAAGATAACCAGCAAATCCCCGCAGTCTGGCCTATATGTGTTGTTTTTATGCAGGTGCATGCTACTGGGTCCTCTAAATTAAAAGTACAGTAGGGAAATCCTTCTCTACCTGTAAGGCCTACTTTGTCACACTTTGTTACATAGCAGGAATACGTCATATGAGCACATATACAACCTATTGATTTATCATTTTTAAATATCTGTTAATGATATAGATAAAAGAGTAGAAGACTCTTGTTGTTTTGTGTAAATAAACAGATGTCTTTTTTGTTTGAAAAAGCACAGTCTACTCTAGTGACTCTTTTTTTGGAGATAAAAGCTTAATTTCATGACATGTACAACTAACGTCCTCCTCAACTTGACCTCATCTCAATAATTTCCATGGATACAGCAAAGGAACCAGCGAGAGCTGAGTGGGCCTATCACTCTTATCACTTTAGTGATAATGGTCGCCACATAAAAGATGACCTTGTGAACTCCACAAATGCCAAAGTGGCCCAATTAGCCACTATGCATTTCACACAATTTTCAAAGGGCAAATGTTCCCAAGCTGTAATTATGTACTCACATTGTCCACCTTGGATGACCTGCCAACCAGTCTTGACGCCAGTCTGTTGTAGAGGTCGCCATGACAGTGCTGGCAAAGACACAGAGAAAAATGAGCTGCAGGGTCTACCATTGTCTATAATTTTTCAAGTTGAGCTTGTTATCTAGTAGAAAATGCATAATGGGTAGTGCTGATTGCAAAGGGATGGATAAGGAAATGTCACCGTGGGGGATGGAAGTGGTGTTGATCAGGATGCTGTTAGTTATATCTTCAATTCAATGATGGTCTGTTTTCATGTTTGTCAGTCAATTAATAAAAAAGGACAGAATGCAATCTTGTGACTTCAGACCATTAACATTTACAGCACGCATGTAAATGTCGACACTTTAGTAAAACCATTCTAACAATTGATAAACCATGAGTGCTGATTTTCTCAACAATTGTGAGAAATGGTTGTCAGAAGTTTTATATGGAACCAATGGGCCATTAAATGATGTCTTAATACATTTATATTAAGCTTAATATTTCAAACGTCCTACATAAAATAAAAATAATTGTTTGCTTTTTAGGGGCAACAGTCGCAATAGATTTAGGAGTTTTCCCTGCAGCCGAGGGGTTGTCGATTCAAGCACCGGCTCTGGCTGTCACTGTCTTGTCCTTGGGCAAGACACATCACCGGCAGTGGTGGTCAGAGGGCCCAGTGGTGTCTGTGTGCTTTTCTCAATGAGCCCCAGGGCAGCTGTTGCTGCATAGCTTGTCACCATCACTGTGTATGTGTGAATGAGTCAATATATTTTAAGTACAGACCATTTACCATTTACTTTTACTTTTGTTTCTTTAACAAGTAATAGATGCACAGCTGTAATCGTTTAGAGAAATTTCTCTAAACTTCATTCAAATATCCTGCAAAAAATAGTTCTTGAAATGTAATTATAGTAAGAAAGTGCATAAAGTTAAGACATAACTTGCTAAGTGACCAAATATTGCTGGTTTATGCATGTATATTAAAATTAAACCCCATCAGGTTTATATAAAATAAATTCAAAGCTTTCTGGAAAAATTGTGTGTGCACATTAGCTTGGAAATAAAATGGGAGAAATAAACGATTAACAGAAAAACGTCTATGTGTATGATAAGCATTGTATATTTTACTTTGGGTGCTCAGAAACAGTTACTGGGTCTGTATCTAATGGGTGGTTACAAACTGGCTTAACAGGCCATAAGGGTAGCTGAGTTTAAAACTCACCCTCTGCCATAACAGGGAGTGATGATTGATGGTCACCTAAACCTATGTTTATGTTAGCATAAGTCCTCCCATGTAAGCAGCAAAATTAAGTATAAATAATACTATACTGATGTAACTATTGCCATATACAAAGTACAAACATTTTTTTTCCCAGGAGAGATCAAAGAAAAGGTGCTCGAGTCTTGCAACAAACAAGTTTAGGTTATCAGTTGTCTACTGAGGTTCTGCTTTAGGGAAAAACATTAAAATATTGTGCAAAGTGTGGAAAACCTTCATATTTAATGATTATGTATTTCAGATTAAAATAAAATTGCAAAGCCTCTTTGTTAACCAGATTTGGTCACTCGTAATTTGCAGAGAAAAAAGGGCCTTTCTAGGGACTACATTATGAAGGCTCCAGACTGTCAACAGTTCCAAATCAGTAGAATGACCTGTTTTTGTATGTTTGATTTCTTCTCCTGCTGTTGTGGTGCAGAGGTGTTCGGGAGATGCTGCTGTGAGGCCAGCCCTCCCTAATGTCTCCATTGCCTGCACCTGACCCTGCAAGCCAGCAGTGGCCAAATTTAGTTTGGAAACGTGCCACCATGGGAGACCAGACAGGCCCATTAATCAGTGGGAGTCTCCCCCTGCTCATCCCACAGGTCAAAGAGAGAGCAGCACACACAAACACATGAATTTGACATAAGCGCTTCTCCTCACCCCATACATTACCAATCCTAAATCCTCAATCATTTCATTTGCAGATGCAAACACCTGGCCATGGCCCTTCTTCCCTCCCCATCGGATCTAGGCTCAGGTCCCGAAACCCTTCTCCCCATCCAAAGTAGGTTTCTTTTGGATACTGATGATGGAAGAGACTCACACACACCTCAAAGACATCAATCAATACACAAACCTAGACACAAACCCCCCCACTAAAGATACGCTCAAAAGTGTACTGTAAAAAATATCGTACGTACACAATTTTGTGCTCAGTTTGGTTGAGTAAATTTAACCACATATTATCAGTAGTGTTATTTTTCTTAAACTATAAAACACCAAGATGAATAAGGTCAAATCTATCTGACAATTCAATATAATGCATGGCTTAATTTGAATTTTCGAATTTGAATAAACTTGAACTTGCATTTGAACATACTTAATAGGGTTGTATAATTTAGTCTGAATCACAATGACTGACTTTTTCAAACTGAAAAATAAGAACACTTATACTAATGATGTTTTTTGTACATATATTCTTGTTGCAAAGTACTGAATGGTTCATGCAGAAAAATTACTTCCTGGAGCTTGCAATGGCCAAAATGTTTATTTAAATATTTTCATGCTGCTTTTGCTACTGTTAAAAATGTACTCGTTATCTATTTTATTTGCTTCTTAAAGGTGTGTATCTTTTATTTCATCTTTTATATCGATCATCTAAATATATGGTCCTCCTAATTGTCAATCATTCTGGTGATATGTTTATGTAAGGCCACCCTCTTGAGCTCTTCCCGTTAGCTGTCTTTTTCTGCGCATGCACACTTTCAGGGGTTTATATATGAGGAGAGCTACAGTTTCAGACAGTCATTGAAGCTCACCTTTCTCACTGCGTTTCTTAAAATTGGTAGAGGTTCGTAAGAGAAAAACTTTCTGTAAAGTGTATAAGAAGAAAATAAAAGGTCTCAGAAGAGGCAGATATATCCCAGAATGCTTTGTGCGGAGAGCTCTTCTCGCAGAGCATTGTGGGATTTGCTGTCAAATGCTGTCGCCATAGGCTGTTGCTACCCGACAGCAGAGACAAATAACAAAGATGGAGTAGGCACAGTGCAGTGGAAGTGGAGTTACATGACAAACCAGGAGTAAAAAGTAGTGATCATTTGTCCGATCGGTAAGTTTACTGAGTTCACTATAAACTCTACAGTATATAGTGATTGAGGGATTTAGGGGTTAGAGCAGACATTCAGTTACAGTGTTGTGCTTTTTCTTTTTAAGTGGAAAGGACTGGTCTTTTCAAAAATTCGTGAAAATCCTCCACTATACCTTTAATATGTAAAGGTAAGTTTAAAAAGATTTGCATTGATGGTGTTTACTGTCCACCCACATAATTTCTATGAATGTGCAAAAATCAAACTGTGCTGTACACACAATACTCTATAAAAAAATATGGAATGGAGTGTATAAATGCTTGATAGACCTGAGTTTTGAAATTGAAATTTAAGTGTGAACACATAAGAAACATAGCAGAATTGTCAGAGTTTTGGTTCAGTTTAAGTTTTCTTATTGAGTTTTAATTGGTTTTATTTCCATTTTCTATTATTCTAGTTGTTTTTGGTTGTATTTGAGTTCATATGTGTTTTTTTTTACCTGCTGTTGCCCTCTTGTGTCAGTCTCCTTCTCCTTTCTCCTTTCTTGATTTTTCTGTCCACACCTGTTCCCAATCTGCTGATTAGCCTGGTCTTCTTCTTCTTGTTGTTTTGCATTACCGCCACCAACCAGTAAGGAGTGTGGATCAAGACAGACATGCTAAAAAACAAAAAAAAACAAAAAAAACCTAAAACCTAAATTCTTTTCGCTAAACCTGTAGCCAATAAATAACAAAACATAATTCTATAACTTGAATCATAAATACTTTTCCTTAAAATATTTGTTAAACAATACTTTTCTTTTCCTTTGTCATACTCCTTATCAATTGTGTTCTTTGTCTTTGAAACCTCCTACAGGTATATATTACGTGTTCTATTGTTTCATTTTCCCCACATTCATCACATCTTCCTGTTTCATGTTTTCCCATTAATCGTAATGTTGAATTAATTCCTGTATGTCCCAACCGTAGTCTATTTATTATCTTTTCCTCTATTCTGTTCCTCCCAATTTTTCCTCGAATTTCACCAACCTTCCTTTGTATTCTATAAAGCCATCTTCCTTTTATATCTTCTCGGATCTTTCTTTTAATAATACTTTTAACTTCTGATTTACTCATATCGATTCTTATATCACTCTTACTTTGGCTTATTGCCATCTGCCTCAAGTTTTTGTTTAACTTGTTCCCATGAAATATTCCTCATCCCTAAGAATTTCTCAGCTCCTTTAACAATGATTTTGATTTTTTCAGTTTTATGTTTGACCTGGTCCGTGCAGTTAATAACAAAGGCCATAAACAAAACTAGTTTGTCAAACTCAACAGGGTTATACACCCTGGCATGTTGCTCTGGTTCTCGTCTTAATACTTGTATGTTACCCACAGTTTTTTGCTTTTCCTGAACCTTCTTTAACGCCTCAGCATAACTTAGGTTGTTTGTTGTTTTCACTTTTTGAACCTCAACCGCTTTCTTCCTAAATTCACATCTCCATATGTTGCCCTGTGCTCTCCACCACAATTACAGCATTTAACCTGAGTATTTTCACCACATTCTTGTATTTTGTGCTCCCCTCCACATTTTAAACATCTCTGTTTGCCCCTGCACACTGCAGCAATGTGACCATATCTCTGACACTTGTAACACCGAAGTGGAGGTGGAACATAAGGCCTCACTGGATAACACAAGAAACCCACTTTAACTCTCTCCGGGACTTCTGGAGTAGAAAATTCCAGAAGCACAGATAAGCTGTCAACTCTCTCATTGTTAACTTTTTTCTGCAATCTCTTTATATCACTGACCTCAACATTATGGATGTTATGCTTTAATCTCTCCAAATCTTCACCAACCGGAATTCCGTAAATAACTCGTCGGGATCCTTTCTTTTCTCCCAACACTCTTTTCTTTCCAATACTTTCAACACTCATTGCTTTCCTTTTTTGTTCTTCTGATTTACAGACGATTAGCAAGTTTCCATCTCTCAGAGTTTTAGCCATTTCAACTTCCCCCACTTTCTTTTTTAGTTCCTTAGAAACTATTACTGGGCTCAGAATAATATTTTCATCTTCCTTTCTGAATTTTAATATTATCTTCACCTCTTCTTTCATGATTTTTTTATGTACACCCTTGCTTCCATCATCTGTGCTGTCGTCTTCAAGGTTTCTTTTGTTTCCTGAATTCCCACAAGCTCTGCCCGCTTCACTACTTTTGAATTTTCCACTTCTCCGGTAACTACCAACTGGCATCCAACTATCCATATCCGAATCACTTTCTAGCTCTTCCTCATCCTCTGCAACTTGAGCCGCCATCCTGATCCAGTCACAAACTGGCTTATGCCTCAGATCAGTGTCGTCGTCGTCGTCTTCCGACGAGGTGCTCATCGATTACGCCAACTACGTGTCGAACCAAACTTTCGTTCTGGCACCGAGCGATTAGCCTGGTCTTTGTTCAGTCTCCCATTTACACCTCTCCTCTTCAGTGACTGTTTGCTGGTTTCTCATCATTTCTTTGCCCTTCATGTGTTTTGCTGGATTTTAATATTTTGTTTGTGGACTTTCGCTTCTATTGCTATTTGAAACTACATTAATTTCAAAAGTCCACCTCTGTTTGGGTCCTCTAAAAACCTCCACTCAACCTGACAAGAAAACATTTGGGTGCAAGCCTGTTTTATAAAATGTGATATCCTGTCTAAAATTGATTTAAAGGAATCTAAACTATGGGAAATATTTTTTTTCTTCTAAGAGAAAATGTGTTTTTATTATAACCCTATAACTTGTTTTTAGTCTAATCTAATTACAAGTTGTGTGAAAATCATTTACCTCACAGATTTCTATTGTTTTTACTTTTGTTTTTTTAATCCAAATCCCAACACAGTCATTTCATGCATTCAGTTACATGCAGTTAAAGAAATTTGATGGCAATTTTTGAAGGTGGCAAAACCTGTTTTAAGGTTTGTGCACAATTAAATTCTTGGCCAGGTAGGTTTCCTTCCATTTACAGATGAAATCATTATTTTACAATGAATGCTGTATTCCAACAGTTAAATCCTTTTTGTTAAGCAAAGCAAAAACCTAAGAAATCTACAAGAGAAAAAGCTTTCTGTAGTCCAAACACTGAGGGCATCAAAATAAAGTGCCTCAAAAAAACAACAAGCAGTGTGTCTGATCACTCTTAACCATTTGCAGTTTCCCTGCTGCATTTAATCTTTCATATGAATCTCTATTGAGGAGAGTGATGGTGGGATTTAGATCAGATTAATTAACATTATCATACCTTACTGATATTTCATTTGTAATCAGTCATTTGTTTATCAGGAAGTGACTTTAAGAAAAAAGTATTTTTTATGATTTATTATTATCAAAATAATTAAAGCATTGCTGCTTCATTTCTTTTCCAGTGTATTATTTTAATGTTAGGAAAAAATCTTTAAAGCTAATGTTTTACTTTTTTTAATGGCAACAAACTTGGGTCAAACAAAACAACTTGGTTTGTTTGTTTTTTGACAGCTAAATGTCGAGGACAGTGTTCAACAGGTACACAGTCAAACTTTTTACAATGCTGTTTTTTTAAATAAACTTGAATACAAATAGAAGAGAATACAAAATTGTGCCTAATTATTAGATGAATAAAAAGGCCAAACGGTTTTCATAAATTTACATACTTATATATTTGAAAAGCGTGGTGCGTATTTGTATTTAGCCCTCATGTCTTACTCCATTAAACATCCACTTGTTATCATAAAAACATTTACCAGTCTTTTGTCTCATCTACTTTTAAAGACAAACGACAAACCAAATGTTGTTCTTCTCTGCAAAATGGCCTAAAGGGATTGTGAAGGATATTGTCGAATTTTTTTTTTTTCCAAATTTTTTTATTTTTTTTGTGTTTTTCTTTCAGGTAACAGTAAC
>NW_015150691.1:696766-706121 GCF_000732505.1 Cyprinodon variegatus
TTTTCTTACAGCAATGTCAGTTTAAATGACAGAATTCTGGCAATGATTTCAATGACTGTCAGTTCAGAGCTAAAAGAAACAGTAGGCCTCCAACTAATTCCAAAAAGGATGACCATATATCTTCAAATACATCATGTTTTCCTTTTAGTGAATAAGTGATTGTTTCCATTGGCAAAACTTGTACAGTGTTCTCAAGCCAACCTTTCACACTCAGATTCAATATGGATTTCCATCCTCGTGCAGTTGTCCATCTGGCCTGTAGTAAACAGAGGGTGACAATAGTCCTAGTATGCACAGTTATAGCAGAAAGGAAGGTCCGTCTCAGTTATAACAGAAAGAACTTGAATAACCTCTCTCCAGAAGGTCTGTAGCTTTGTGCATGACCATAGATAAGGATAAGTGTACAGTACCTTTACATTTTTGACACTTCACACATACATCAGGAGTGTTAGCATTAAACTTGTTTAGAACCTCAGGTGTTATATATACCCTCATGACCCACTTATATTGCAAAAGTTTGAGACCGGCATTACATGTTTATGTTTGTGATTTCTTACATACAGTTTGCCATTCAGAGTCTGTTATTTCTTGTTTCAGATCAGTACACCATGCAAGTCTCTTTTCCTAAGAGGATTCTTGGGTCCCAAGTAACAGGGTCTTACAGAACATAGAAATAACCCCTCTTTGCCTTATACAAACATCTATATTTTCTGTTGTGGTTAGTTTGGGTAAAGAGATATTCATATGTGTCTTTTGTATATAATCTCTAATCTGTAGTTATTTGAAAAAATGCTTAGCAGGTAAATCAATATTTTGCTCCATCTTGAAAGAGTCTGCTATTTTGGCAATATCTTTATCCGCCCAGAATTTAAACCCCTTGTCCATTGTTGCAGGTGGAAAGTTTTCATTTCCCCAAATGGGGGTAAACTGTGACAGCTTGGGGATATCATTCAAGTATTTATGGACCTCATACCATACAAATATTGTATTTCTTACAAATGGCTTGTCTGTGAATTTATTAAGTTTCCCTAGTCTTGCAGAGAATAGGTACAGTTGAAGAGGTAAATTGGTAGACGTAAATCTCTATATCAACCCAAGAAAGGCTTAAATGAGATTTAAACCAGAAAGAGGCTACCACAGTTGACATGACTAGTAATATAATTTTAGATTAGGAAGTTTCAGTCCCCCTCTATCGAAAGGCAGGTAAAGAAGCGTAAGATGAAGTCTTGCTCTCCGGTTATTCCATATGAAGTCTCTGAAGAGTTTGTTTATGTTGGTGAAAAAGTTTGGAGGTGGTGGAAGTGGTATGCATTGAAATAGGTATAAAAATGTAGGTAGTTTTGTCATCTTCAAACTATTTATTCAGCCAACCATAGAGATTGGCATTGTTGACCATCTTTTTATTATCTTGGGTACAGATTCTATTACTGGCTCATAATTGCAAGTTACTAAATCCTTTGGTGTGGGTGTAATTTTGATCCCCAAGTATGTAAAGCTGCTAACGTTGGTGAAAGGGGTTTGTATTTGTGGGGCGATTCTTTCTAAATAGTTAAGAAACAGGATGTTCGACTTTGATTAATTAACTGTATACCCTGAAAACGAACCAATCCCCAACTTCAGCAGGTTGGGGATTGAATCACTTAATTATTTTTTGTTCTCAGTATCACCTAGTCTGATGCCTGTTATATTAGTGGTTTGTCTGACTGCGATGGCCAGTGGTTTGATCGCTAATGCAAACAGAAGTTCCTTGCTGGAGTTGAAAGGGCTCCGATGTGGCAAAATCAGTTGTGACTGCTGCAGTTGGGGATCGGTATAGCATTTTCACAAAGCTGCAAAAATAATCGCCAAACCTCCTCAAAATGTTGAACAAATATGGGTGCTCGACCATGTCAAAAGCGTTTTTTGCGTCGAGTGAGATTATTGCCGTATTTGTGCATCCCTGCTTTGCATACTGTAGATGATGTTTAATACTCTATGGATGTTATGAAAGGCCTGTCGGTCTTTAATGAAGCCATTTTGATCAGGCACTATTAAGGAGGGAAGTTGTTTTTCCAAGCGTCTTGCAAACATATTTGCGATTATTTTGGCATCTGAGTTTATTAATGATATTGGACGATATGATGCGCAATCGGTGGGCAGCTTATTTGGCTTTAATATCAGTGATATCGTCGCATTACATAGGGAGGATGGTAATTGTCCCGCATCGATTGATTCAACTACGAACAGAGGTGGAATCAACCATTTCATGAAATGTTTTAAAAAATCTATAGGATGTCCGTCAGGACCGGGTGATTTACCACTGCTCATATAAACAAGAGTTTTAAATATTTCCTCTTTCGCTGAATTTTTTAAACGACCTGCCCTCTCCACTTTAAAATAAGTGTGCATGCAAGAGCATGCACAAGCCCATTTCTCCTCATACACTGCACAATGCCTGCACCATCTTTGTTATTAGTCACTGCTGTCGGGTAACAACAGCCTATGGAGAAAACGGGCCGCTGTGACATCAAATCCAATAATGCTTTGCGAGGAGCGCTCTCCACGCAAAGCATTCCAGGATATATCTGCCTCTGCTGAGGCCTCTCTTTTCTTCTCATACCCTTCGTAGACATTTTTTCTCTTCCGACCCGCTTCCATTTTTAAAGAACCACGGTGAGAAAGGTGAGCTTGAATAACTGTCTGAAAACGTGGCTCACCACAGATAGACGGCTGAAAGTGCGCATGCGCCTAAAAATATAGCTAACGGGATGAGCAAGTAGGACAGCCTTAAGTAAACATCACCACAATGATTGACAATTAGGAGGAACACTTATTTAGATCATCCACCCGGATAATAAAAGATCATCCTCTATACCTTTCAGCTTAGTGTACATGTACAATAATATTATCAATTCGATCTAAATCTGATCTTCGACTGAGTCTTTATAACACATGCATGTGCTTTAATTTAAGTATTGCGTTTTAGCCCTGACTACGCATATAGGGTCATTGTTTTGGTAGAGGGTAAATCACTACTTCAGTATCAAGCCTGTATTTGGTTTTCTTCCAAGAAGCTCTGTGTTTAGCCAGTGTTGTGCCTGAACGCGTTCATTGAACGAAAGTTCATGAACTCGTTCATATTTTGGGCGAACGTGAACTGAACGTACTGCATTATTGCCTGGTGAACGTTATTGTGAACTCGTTCATTCTGGCGTCTGTGAACGGCACGCTCTCTCAGTTCAACTCCGTTCAATAGGTTGCCAGATTTCTATAAAGCCCTCCAGGCGAAACCCCGGATAAATCACACCGTAAACAGGCCTTAATATGTAGCGGGAAAAACACCCAATCTGGCAACACCAGCTACCAGCGTCGTAGCCTACAGCCGCGTGCATCATCAAAACAAAATGCAGCGTGGAAGCAACAGCAGCATGGAGGCGACTTAAAACAGGTTTATGACCAGGTGGTCGGTGAGGATGATGGCAACAAGTTTGCCCGCCAGCTTTCAGTAAAAAAATCCGCACTTCAGTAACCTTAAATTCCTACCTCAGCCTGGTCCCTCAGTTTGTGTTAGTAAAATCTTCTTGAGCGGAGGTCTTCAACAGGGGATCCGCGACCCCTAGGGGGTCTACGGAGGTACTGCATGAGGGTCTGCATGGTTAGTTGATATTTTTATATTCCCCCCCTGCAATATTTTCCCCCACTAATTGAAATGTCTTTAAATACTCATTAACATGAAATCAACACACTGTAGTAAACAGATAAATGGAGGCAGAAGATGTCTTTCAGTCATCAATGCTCACATTCAGAGACACACAGGAGCTCTTTCAAGCTGGGCACCGTTTCCTTCACACCTGTCCCATCAACCAGGAATCAGAATCAGAAAAACTTTAATAATCCCAGGGAGAAATTAATTTCTTTACATTACTCCATCTGTAATAGAGTGACTATAGGACACAATTTCATACAATATATATAAATAGGGGGTCCCCGCTCCATCTCGCCATCAGTTTGGGGGTCCTTGGTCTGGAAAAGAAGACCCCTGTTCTTGAGGGTTTTACTATCCATGTAACTTGTTTGTTAAACCTGCCTGGTATAATTTTCCAGGATTCCAGGATTCCTTTTTAGTATGTATTGAAATGGAATTTCATTTGAAAAAAATTATTAAAATTAAAAAAAAAAACATTTGCACCTTAAAGACTACTTTCCTATTTTTCTTTTAATAATTACTCATAAAAAAGACCATTCAAGCAGCACATTTTTCCTGATGTTTTTGAGAATATACTGTAGGGGTGAAAGCTGCAGCTGCTACTAGTGTGAAGTGAATGGACAGCAACAAAGCATTAAAGCAACAATGGGGAAATGCTGTCCCCTCAATGCTAATGTAAACCCTGGTTGGATAAGGATTCAAAACTGGATATGAAGATGAAATTTGACGCACAGTTTCAGTTTTACAACTGATAAAATAATTGCTGTCTGTGGTTCTACAGTAGGCTATGGTGTAATTGAGCAATATATGAAAAAAAAAGAAAAAAAAGAACTATGAACTAGTTCGTTTTTTGGAATTGTGAACTATGAACTGAACTAGTTCATTTTAAAATGTGTGAACTGAACTTTGAACTAGTTCACGTAGAAAGAGAACTTTCCCAACACTGTGTTTAGCTCCATTCATCTACTCTGACCAACTTCACTTTACCCTGCTGGAAAAATCATGCCTACAGCATGATGCTACAACATATGTCATCATGGGAAACATGTATTCAGGTTTAATTGTACCTTTCTCCATTTGTTGGCATGTGTGTTTAGAAATAGTACCCAATGAATGCCAAACCTTGAGACATTGTTTTAGAACCACATTTTTTTTTAGACAGTTTCATGATTTTATTCCAACTTTTCTGGTTACTGTGTCATAGTACCCTACATCTGGGAGGTGTTACAGAAGCTTACCGACTAGAACCACCAGGCACCGGAACAGTTTCTTCCCCACAACTGTCACACTCCTGAACACCTCCTCACACCAACTATAAGGACTGTACACCCCTGACCCCCCACCAAAAAACACACACACAATAATAACATATGGACTGTCCTCACACACATACATGGATCCAACACCATTTACAAGTACTTCTCAACTATAACTGTATGTACTCTGCAAACCTTTTATCTGCTATTATCTGTCATTATATATCCTGTATTATAACCCCACTATTATATATATGATCCGTGTCCTAACTCTCATGTATAATCTGTATATAGTTTTCATATTTCTTTATTTTATAGCCCCTTACAATTACTCTCTGTTTATATATACCATTTATAGTGCATACATACATAGTCTCTATGCACATGTAAATAAAATTAACCAAATTCTTGGGGATGCACATCACACACAACTTTACCTGGAGTGTAAACACCACCTCATTGGACAAAAGGGCACGAAAGTGCATGTACTTCCTGTGGAGGACGAGGAAAGCATCCTCAACCCCAACCCATCCTCACCACCTTCTACAGAAGCACCATAGAGACAGTGCTCTGAACAGCTGTCTCACTGTGTGGTGTGGAGGCTGCAGTGCCGCAGATTGCAAGAAGGTGAAAAAAGTAGTGAGAACAGCAGACATGATCATCGGGGCTCCTCTTCCCTCCCAGCGCTGCGTGTCCCAAGCCCGTAACATTATCAATAACCCTTCACACCCCCACCATGGCCTGTTCTCCATGCTGCCCTCTGGGATGAGGCTTTGCAGCATTTAATGCAGCTCCAACTGATTCCAAAACAGCTTCTTCCCCACCGCCATCAGACAGCTGAACTGTTGAAAAAACTCTAAATCATGTCAGACTCTGCATCAAACTGATAACACCAAACCAAAACACTGCCTAAATGCACCATATATGTTTAATGCTCCGAACATCTATATCAATGCGGTTTTATTTTCGCACCATGTCTTTTTTCACCCACATTGTTTACATTTTATCACTGCTGTACTTTAAGAAATGGAAATTTCATGAGAGCTGTACAAAACGAATTTCCATTTTGTATATACTCTGTCTATAAAAAATGACAATAAAAGTTGTCTAAGCCTAAGTCTAAATATTTATATCCTGTATAGCACTTCTGGATAAATGCAAACTACATTTTGTTTCTTTGTACCTGTGACAGTGTAATGACAATAAAGTTGAATTCTATTCTATTTCATTCTATTCTTTTCTATTCTATTATGTTCCTAGAGTTTGGCTTCAGGATCAAAACACAGACAGTTATTAATGTGGTAGTTGTGGTAGTTGTCGTTGGATCCATTTAAAAACTGAGGACTTAAAATTACCAGATGTAGGTGAAGGCAATGTGCTGAACAGGGAGAGACAGGTTAAAGGGACTGGCTTATTTCCTGATGGCTCAGACTTAGGCTGGCTTCACAACGACTACGTTTTACATCCACCCTTTCATCCTTAAAAAAATTGCCTTGAAACAATCTGCACTTGATACATGTAAAAATCCAGCCATGCATTGCCTCTTATTTTGAAAAGTACCAGATACTCTTTACTCTTCCTGCATCTGGGTTCCTGTCTAGCGCATTTCTTTTTCTGTAAATGAAAGAATAGAGCCAGGGGGAATTACCACACTGACTGGTAAGGCTGCGATTTACGGAGGACATATAGATAAAGGAGTCTACGTGAAAGAAGGGTGAGAGAAAGATAATTGAAATAAACATATCTGAACAAAACATCAACATCTAAAGATAGATCAGGAACACAGAAAACAAACACAAAAAACATCAATCAGCCATGGAAAATAATATTATCTAAAAGTCTGTCAGAGAGACTTTTTTTATTTCCACAAGTATTCACTTGATGTTGTAATGAAATGACCTCCAGAGAGTTATCTATTGTATTACAAACACATAAGTAGTCTTTGTGTCTTAGTGCTGAATTCATTCAGATGAGGCCATAGAAGTTAAATTGATAAATATTAAACAACAACAGCTTCTACATAGCAAAGGCCATCAAAGAAATAAGTCATTTTAAACCAGATAATGTTTAGAATGTTATTTTGATTAATCGGGTTGACTGTGAACATTCAGTTTGCAAACTGTGTTACCTAAAATTAGTTTTTGTTAAAGCTGGACTGGACAGCCCTGCAAGGTGTGCATGACAAAAAACAAGGTCAACCTGGGTTTCAGAATAGCAACACAAATAAAAAGAATGGTCTTTTAAAGCTTTCTGAACTTGCATAGATATGAAATATTAACCCTTTTCTGTAGCCACTCTTAAAAAGTCGACTATTTAGGGAATGTTTCCTTTTGGCAAAAAAAACTAAAATAAGCAGCATGTCATTGTCCTTTGGCATAAGTGAATAGATGAGTAAAACACATATTTACTGCACTGCATAATTAAAAAGAATACCCATAGAGTAATCTTGTCACAAAACTAACCTTGCTTTGTTCTCATATAACACCAAAACCCAAAGGCATTTCAGCACATACAAGCTGGAATGGACAGCACTGGCTGCATTTTGTTGCGACCCAATTGTCTTGTCAAAAATCAATTGTAGATCACAACGTGGTTCTTGATGCAGGAGGTCAGTCCTCCCTATGGTGTAAATATTTCATCCGAGACGCACGTCAAGGGGCTTTTAAAGATGTGTGCTGGACCATGCTCCCCTCTTGCTGCCCTCTGAAAGTGACAGGGCTTGCATTTTAGCCCACTTCAGGACCAGGTTAAATCAATTAAAATCTATTATTCATATGCCAGCTCAGTGACCTCACTGAAAGCCCTTGTAATTTCAGAACAGAAAAGGGAAAAGGAACTGCCACTGAACTTTGGCTTCTCAAGTTTTCAGGAGAATCAGTGACCTTGTTTCAAAGCCCAGGCCTTGCAAGTAAAATAGCTACTTGAAACATGATGGGCCATGACAGGACTAGATTATTGAGTAGAGCCTATTTATAAGATGCTTAGCCTTAATAAGCAATGTTTTTTTTTTTTTTGAATTGCATGCAAGGCCGCTCATGATTGAAATCTCATTCGTAAGGATGACAATAATTTCCAAATTTTACTGAAATAAAAGTGGCTCCACATTTTGGATTGCAAATAAATACAGTCCCATCTGGGCTTTAAAGTATGATCTTTACAACGAAGAATAAAGGTTCCCAATACAAGGTCATTTCTAACAGCTATTTCTGTCCTTTCAAGGCATGACCCGTCCTGACCAAAAGTTCGCAAAAAATGCTGCCCTCGTCTGCTCTTTGTCAGAAAATGTTTGGTTGTGTTGCCACCTCAAATATCAACTGGCTATTTTGGTGAAACAAAAGGAGACAGGGGTGTAGGGAAAAAAGAGGGAGACCTGCTAATAATCATGAAAAATACCATGGCATTTTCTGTCAGCCATGTATCCCATTTTCTCCCTGTTCTGCTTTGCGTTTTCTGATGAAATTGCTTTCTCAGCCTGTGATTTCCATCAATGTCAATGAAAGCATTGCAACGATAACGAGACACCGACAAAATAAACATGTCTCTTAATGACCTAAACATGATGAGATGTGTGGGTGTTCATTGTCTAGAGGAAGACTGGACAAAAATGTTGATAGGTAATTTGTTGCCCAAAGAAAATCAATGCATTTCTGCCTATTATGCATGTTATCTGTCAATCAAAACCTGAAGGATCAACAATGCTGCACCATCTCTTGTTCCTATTCCCAGAGCAAAGTACGGAGCCCTCTAGGGGACATGGGGAATTTTTTTTTGTTTTGCGTTCCCTCGCAAAATTTTGCATTACCTCGCAAAACCTTTTGCGCTACCTCGCAAAACCTTTTGTGAAAGTTTTGCGTTCCCATGCAAAACCTTTTGCGTGAGAACGCAAAACCTTAGTTCAGTAAAGTTAGAAAGATATTCACAGATTCGGACTTCCGGGATCATTAACTCTCGTTGTTGAAACACAAATGCCGCCTCTTTCATGTCCTGATAGCACAGACTACGTATTACAAGAATCAAAAAGCGTTATTTTCGAGAAAAACGAGCCATTCTCCGAGCTGGATGTATTACATTGATCTCTATGTACAGGCAGCAGCCAGGCGATTGGTTAGGGACCGTCTGCAAATGGTAAAACAACAGCAAAATGTTGCAAATAAAAATCAATAACTCCACTACCATAAAGTGCAGAGACACACACACCTTGGTGTGTGTGTCTGGAAAAAAACAACATCAGGTAACATTGTGATTTCCATCAATGTCAATGAAAGCATTGTAACGATAACAAGACACCGACAAAATAAACTTGTCTCTTAATGACCTAAACATGATGAGATGTGTGGGTCTTCATTGTCTTTGCAATCTATCTATCTATCTATCTATCTATCTATCTATCTATCTATCTATCTATCTATCTATC
>NW_015150691.1:706153-721550 GCF_000732505.1 Cyprinodon variegatus
ATCCATCCATCCATCCATCCATCCATCCATCCATCCATCCATCCATCCATCCATCCATCCATCCATCCATCCATCCATCCATCCTGTCTGTCTGACACGCTTTATCCCAAGTGGGGTCGCGAGGAGTGCTGGTGCCCGTCTCCAGCTGTCTACGGGCCATCTATCTGTCTGTCTGTCTGTCTGTCTGTCTGTCTGTCTGTCTGTCTGTCTGTCTGTCTGTCTGTCTGTCTATCTATCTATCTATCTATCTATCTGACTACCCACCCTGGCAGCATCATCAGCCATGTTCCTTGTGCTCCTCCAGTGTTGAAAGCGAGAGGCTTTTTAGCGCAGTCTTACTCAGCATTGATAAACACAGGAGCAGGCTGACACCTGAGCATCTTCAAATGCTCGTCTTTCTAAAAAAGAATCTCCCCATCATGCTTGGACAGCAGTCAGGGCAAACAGTTGAAGGGAGTGTGTAGATGGAGATGGAGACAAGGTGTGGAGGAGATCGGTGAGTATAAGACATTTTTGAGTAATAGTTCACAATATTTGCACTGATTTTTTAAAGCAGTTTTGTTTTCAAGAGCAGAGTACTGATGCTGAGTTAATAGAGTATTTTCATCTCTGAAGACATCTCTGAATAAACGGGTACGTTTGTTGTTGTTACCAACTATTGTGTTTTATTCAAACTCACCTACTTCAGCTGGCTAGATGTTATCAAGAGTATTAAAACCCTTTTCAACATGAGCCTTAAAACTAAGAAATAGGCTAAATAACTTTAAACTTAAATACAGGCTAGAAGAATGGTATTGGTATCGACCAGTATCTGTATCGGATCGGAAGTACAAAACCTGGATCAAGATATCTCTAATCAGGACCTGTCATTGAAATCCGATATCAAAGAGGATTCTAGAATTCCCTTCTTTCTTCTACAGAAATGTTTTTTTATTTATTTATTTTTTTTTGGAGAGCTTGTTTGGAAAAGTCTCCTTAAATGCATTGCTTCATCTTTAACTTTGTATTCCTGCTTTTGTGTGCTTAAAAGGTACTATCCACACTATCCACGGTAGAGTAAACATAATCTTTCTATCTAATTGACACTAAGCTTATAGTTATTACTATGTCAACACTGGATTTCTGCTGCCTTTGAGCCTTTGGAGTGGTTGAGTTGGCCCACATTAAGGTCTGCTTTTCCATTCCACCCAGTCGTCTGCTGCCTGTACACATATAGCTGGACTAGCTCCCATACTCTTAGAGCCACATGTGCACAATCTCAGAGACCCAAGGAAACACTCAGACACACACTCCCAACTGCCTTATTTCCATCCTATGCTTCTCTCATACATACACACATGCTCCAATATTAGACAATTGTTCCAGGGCCAAGTTGAAAGCAGCTAGAAGTCCCTACTCCCAGAAGCCTTTTTGGTTCAGAGGCTAGACCAGCCAGTGATTGGCCGGTCAGAGGCTAGTCTACTTGGTGATTGGCCAGTGAGGGCCCCTAGTGCATGGTGACAGTAATTAGCACATGCTGTCCATTAACAAACGCAGATTAGGCATGAACCCACATGGCATTCTGCCACCTCCTTGGTGTGTGGGTATGTGTGGATAGAGCAATATTCCTGTGCCCTTTTTTATTGTTGATGATAGTGTTGGTCGAGGTTTCAGACTTTAGCACATGCACATATCTGTTGGTTAAACATCTATAATTATGTGTTTTTGTGTTTAAGTGTTTTAATTTACATGTGTGAGATAAGTGTATATTTGTGTTCAGTTCAATTTCCTTCAATGCTTCTGGTCAGTTTTGGAATTTAGGGAGAAGGGACACCTCCAAGCTTCTTTTGCTTCTGACTGATGAGATTGATTGACTGATGGGGACATGATATGTGGAAAGAGTTTATTTTTAAACATCACCAATCTGTGTCCCTTCCCTTTTTTCCCCTTTTCAGAACTGTTTCTACATCGACCCTCCCCTCCTGGACTAGTGTGTCCGCCCTGCTGTGTGTGCTTAATGAAAGATAAGAACCGTCCTTTGCCACTAACACTGAGCCATAGACCCTCGGAGGACTGCACTAATCTGCTTGCCTCCTAATGGGGGCCACTTTGTGTCTGCCGAGGATCATTTCATATCAAACAAATTGTGTTCTGTGAAACCCATTACACATTAGACCCTTTGGAGATGCTTTGCCCTTAACTGACACATAGAGGACATCTTTGGCCTGACTTTTGATGCTGCAAACATTTCTTCAGCTCTAGTAGTAAAAACTGGTCTGTGTGCCAATTTGAAAGCTATCTGCGTCCTCAATAAAGATAGATAGAACTAAGCTTTAAATAATAAATAAGACAACCAAAAAGCAAAAAAAAAAAATAGTTATAAGATTGGAAGATAGAGGAAACTGAGGGGTTAATGAACTTTGATTTTCATTAAACATTCTCTCAGCTCTGCATACAGTCTCACACAATATACTTAGCATGTTAATAATTGATCTGTGAGTCTTTGCAAAAGTATTCAAACCCAATGAACATTTTTAAGATTTGACGGGTTAGACTTTGATGGGTTTTTTTGTCCCCGCATTTTTATTGTCATTACACTGTAACAAGTACAGAAAAAAACAAAATCCACTATCTGCATTTAACCCTTCCACTTGGGGAGCAGCGGGGGGCCATATGCGGGTGCCCGGGTAGCAGTGTGGATTTAAGGGTCTTGCTCGGACAGCCCGAGTGGTAGTCTGTGGGAGAGGGTTTCGAACTCACAACCTCAGGATTCCAAGCCCTATGACCTGACCACTAGGTCGCCACTCCCCATTTGGGGCTTCAGGACTTCATCTTCATTATATTAGCGACACAAAGTAGCACGTAATGTAAGAACATAGCTGTTACATAAAAAATATGTTTTGGGCATTTCATACAAAAACACAAAATGTTGAGTTTCGAGGTTCTAAATAAATTTTCAAACGTATTTATGGTAGAAAAAAAGCTATAATTTTAAGGAAATAGTGAGAAAACAATTTTAGGGAATGTGTTCGAAATATATATCTTCTCACCTTGCAAAACACAACTACTGCAGCATAAAGCAGCTGGTGCGAAATATGTATAGTAAATTTCTATTTGTGTTGACAATAGTGTAAACTGTTAGGACGGTGTCACCCCATGTGCAGGTCATTGCTCTTAATGTTTATGTTATATATCTGTCGGTCTGGACTACATGCTTTTGTGTTTCTCTGTGCACTGCCCAGTGTGTGCTTGTGTCCCTAAGTGTATGCCATCAGTTCTGCAAGGGAGAAAACAGGGAGGGGAGAAACCAGAAAATGATCCAGGGCCGATACATATGAAACAGGAGGGCTCATACATAAACATAGCACCAAGGCCCCGGGGCCAGGCAATCTACGAGGCAAATTGCTCACCAGTCAGCCATGGAGGCCGTACTGTTTACTATGCATGAGGTCTTGTGACATGCTTTAAAGCCAGCCCTAAAACAGGATGACTGGTCCAGTGGCTGTGAAGAGTTGGCTTTTCTGTTGCTATGTAGTATTTTGCTGTGCAGATCCCCCTTTTACTCAGAAGAGCTGTGGTGTGTAGAGTAGCCAATATGAAAGGCAAAATATGGCAGAGGGATGCATTCTAACCATGTGCCCTTTGAAACATGAAGTTTATGTAATGATGGGCACTTTGAGAAACAGTTTCAGACTAAAACAGCATGCTGCCTTTCCAAGTACCTTTTTGTGGTACGTTAAAGACAGAAGATGGTACGGTAATAAAAGCTAATTTGCAGAATTGAATGAATGATTCATATTTTCTTTGTTATAATTCAACACTTATGCAACGTTGTTACTTGGGAACAGCTTTAAACAGGCTGTGTCCAAAGCCGGCCCTCAAGGGCTGCTGTAATGCAGGTTTTTGATGTTTCTCAGCTTCAGCACAGCTGATTCTGATGAGTGTAGCCCAGTAAAAGTCAGCTATTAATTAAAATCAGCTGTGTTAAAGAAATGGGAAACTGATTAATTGTGTGAGTTCTCTTATTAATTACTTGCGTTTTGGTGTTTTTTGCAGCGTATGGCGATCTGACCAATCTGGGTTTTTTTTGTACATGACTAAAGGGATACACGCCTGTTGAGATAGTTTAAAGTCTATTTTTCGTTCAAACCTAAAGGAATAAATGCAAATCTGACATCTTGAGCATGCATACTGACTATAGGTATACTGGTTTGACTGGGTATGCTCATCTGACAGAACACCTTTGTGTGTCAACTGTCACGGTTGCTAAGTAACAGAGCGTATGGCGGCGAAAGCCGCAGAAGACTAGACCTGTTTGAATTGACAGCCCAAACTCTTCCACTCTCCTTATTTTCATGGACTTTGAAGGATCCAGTCCAGATAGACCACCTCATTGGAAGACACAGCCCATAAATTTGAACGCATCCTTTGTGTTTCCCATCATGCACCCCATAGTCAATGATGGGAAAACGCCTTCCTGACATTGGTGAGCAAACAGGTGCTAAGATCTAGGTTTTATAAATAAAAACACCCTGACATGTCCTTGGCACCCTCTCTGTTTGTCTTTTTTTTCTTCAAAATATATATGAATAAAAATTTGTAGATTTAGTCCAGGTAAAACAATCCACAAATATAATATATATGCGATGTTAGGCTATCCTTGGCTAATACTTTTGTGTTGTAACATGTAATACATTATAATATTTGTATAATTTTATCATTCTATTTTTTTTTTTTTTTCTGTTTTACATTGTATTGGCATTGTTCGGGATATTTGCCTCCTTCAGTGTGAAATTAATTAGGGATCTTTTAAAAAATCCTCCACATACCTTTAGGTTAATTTAATGCTTTTAATCAGGCAAATCCCTATGACACTTGATAGGATCTATCAAAAAATAAAAAAGGTTTGGATGATCAAAGTCGATTTAGATTCAGCAACTGAGACAACTACTTTTTTCCTAACTTGGTTCGGAAGGGTTTTTCTTCTTAAATTAGTAAATCAATATTTTTAAACATTTTATATTCACTCAGATTTATGTTGCTCAGTTATCTGAAACATGTCTTAGGAAAGCAAACATTATCTGACAGCACTAGATCGATCAAAATCTGTATGAATTATTTGAAATGTTTGCTGTTATATTTCCCATTTGAACACAATAGCTATTCAAATGTAGCATTATAATCTTACAGAATACACATGTAAACTCCAAACCAGTATTGTAATGCTTCAGTCATTATTTGTAACATCAAAACACACAGTAAAAAATAAACCACACACATTTACATTTTTTCAAAATAAGAGAAACTGCAGTAATCATGGGTAGAACCGCAAAAGAGAAATCACCATGATATATTAACACATGAAGTCACCGATAAACAAGCAGCCAGGACCACATCTGTTCCAGCTTGCATTTCCCAGTCCAATTTCTAAGGAGTTAGTGGGTGGGGGTGTTGATGGGCGATTCCTCTTCAATTCAATTCCAATCTGTGTGACCAGAGGGTCCAAGTTCAAGTTCAAAGTCAGGCAACCATGGCACCAGAATGGGAATTGCCCACCCGCAAATTCCTGCCCAGAGTGAACCATCACAATTGTAGTTTAAGTTGAGACAAATCCAATACAGAATCTGTTGAAGCGTCCTTTAAAGGAATGTCTTTCTGTGTCTACGGATGTGTGCATGGAGCACTGTTTGTGGACTTCTGTCACATTACAAACACCTTTGCTGCCTCTGTTTTTCTCTATCTATCTGTTTTTCCTCTGTTTCTCTCTCCCAGGCTATAATTATGTTAATACTATGTATATAGCAGTGGCCCCGGAGGCTAGGGGTGTATTGAAGGCACCCAGGTCTTTCTCTCCTGTAACAGTATTAGAGTGCTATTGAAAAGGATGGGTGAAAAGGGGGGCAGGATAGAGAGATAGCATGGGGTGGCAAATGGGACATGACCACCGTGCTCTCTGTCAAGACGCCGACCATTGTCTGGCCAAAGAAAAGGGCCTCCGCCGCCAGTAGGACAATAATAAAGAAGCAAGAATGGGCTGTGCATATTAAACAACACAACGGGCTGAGCAGACCAACCTGCATGGGTGCGATGAAAGGGGCAGGACGAGGAAAACAGGCCGAATGAGAGGCGGGTGCAAAAAGAAGTGGGTGGAGGAGGATGATGTGAGAAAGGCAAATGAAGTGCATGTCGACAATGTTATACTGTAAATTCTGTTTTATTTCTTAGAAATAAATAGTAGGTTAGAAAAAAAAAAGACAATTAAAGATTAAATAATATAAAGAATATTTATATTATTTACCCATCTACCAGTGTTTATAACCTTTCCTCATGCTTGGCTCAAAAAGTATATTTCCAAATAAAGGTCATGTTACTCAGCCCTACATAATAGCCAGTTTTTAAAAAATACAAGTACCTGGATTTTTTTCTTGTTGTCCCATAATTTTAACACCATAATCAGAATAGCTTTATTTTCATCCTTTGTATCTGAGCAGTGTTCTGTATCTGCTGTTACAGAACAGTTTTCTGTGATTGCCTGGCCGAAATATATATATATTTTATTTTAACTGACAAACAATGTTAATAAAATTAGAGCCCCTTTACCCTTTAGCAACCTCTTCCAGTAATTTACTAGAAATTTACTGGGTGAGGGTTATGTGTTAATAAAGCCAGAACTGATATACCGTGTGAAACTAACCCAGAGCTTTAGTAGGTCAAGACCAAATATCATATCCACTAATTTACAGGGACTGTTTAGTTGAAAAAAAATGTAACATTACTGGGAAAGGCATGTATTTTTGTTTTTATGTGAAATGTTCCTAGGAACTTATTGCTTATAACGCTGATTCCTGCTACAAGACACCCTGCAGCAACAGTATGACTGATAAATAGACTGACAGCATTTTATCAAGCATTTTAACAAGTAAGCAAACACATTTTTAAATGCATAGAAACTGGATACTCCTGGAAATAAAATGAAATAAAATTCTCTGCTTGTGTCCTTATGCCCTAAAATTGATTTCTCCAGTAGTTTTCATAACACTACCAACAATAGGAACCGCTGCACCCAAAGCACTTGTTTGTTTTTGCTAGTCAGCTTTTTGACCATTTCAATTTGAGCAAAAAATCCTCTTTAGAGGTTGGTTAGATAATGTATAGTTATCTTACTTGCATTACTACTACCTGGTGATATTAAATACATCCAACCTACTGTTTCCATGTTAATTGAAAAAAATCTGACCTGGTTATTAACTGAGACTAATTTACAAGTGTGAAAGATTATTTTTTTGATTGGGAAATGTTGTCCCAGGAAATTACTGTGAAGGAGGATTTTATTTAATGTGTACGTACATTAATGAGGTGTTACAAAAAAATTGGGAGAAAGGAGCAACATTTAGAGTAAAAATATAAGACCTTTGCAACCTTTATTGCCCACATTTCACGCTCTGTCCTAAGTAATGTTGTCCTTACGCTTTGGCCTGTTGACCTGACAAGACATTTTCTTGACATTCAATATAGCAGTATTTGTCTGCTCTCTTTTCCCTTCAGCTGTTTTGCCATGTTTGCAGTTCTACACTATTTTTATAAGGGAATTAAAAGAGTTATTTTGCATTCATTTTGCAGTCACTCAAAGTACTAGTTGATGGTTCAGTAAAGAATAGTATCAGTCAGAAATAGCCCGGATAGTGTTTCTCTAAAGACAACCAAGAAATGAAATGAATGTTTAAGTATGAGGAAACATGGGCGAAACAAAAGTTTGAAATCATAAACCAGCAAGTCTCACCTAAACTGCTGATTTTTTAAATACTCTTATTATATAAAAAAACATATGTGATCATTCTGAATTTCAGTTATCAGTGAATGGCTAAAATATGGTTGTGCTCCCCCTGTTCCACACAGGGTCAATAGAGGCATAGGTGTGGGAGGCTCTATATTGTTTCATCACATTTTCCTTGCTGGCCTTGCAGCATGGCTACCATCTGTTTGTATGCCACAAAGGGTTTTGTCTCTCACCTTCTTTTCTCCATCCCTGTCATCTTCCTGCACATAATTTACGCTTCACTCATCCTCCCATTCTGATCCTTCAACCTATCACTTTTTATTCTACTTTAACTCAGTTTAATATTCTCCCTCTGTTTTAAGTTTTGTGTCATGAACACAATATTTGAGCAATTGTTTTAAATAGGGTTTTTATTTCTAAATGAACCTTTAGAAGTTGATCAGAGCAGAGGCATGCACAGAAAGAAGTTACATAGAGGAGTAGACACAGCAGCACCTCTTACAGGCCAGTGTGTGGCAGTGTGCCACAGTTAGAGCAGACCTTATTATTGTATTAGACACAGAGTATATAATATCTATTGGGAGAGTATATAACACTATCTTTAAAACTGCTCCTATTATTTTGTAAACTTCTATGTTTTTAAAAAATCACTGTATATTCTGGTGAATGTAAATTAGAATACTTGTGTTTAAACTAGTCCTCATTTAGACAGCCAGAGGGAGTGAAAATAGCCCAACAACTGCCCTACTCCAAAAAAAATTAAAGGAACACTCAAATAACACATCCTAGAGCTGTATAAATAAAATATTTTCTCAGTTAATACTTACTGTACAAAGTTGAATGTGCTGACAACAAGATCACACACACACAAAAAAAGAAAATCAAGTGTATTAACCAATTGAGTTAAACACAACATTAAAGTGGAAAAACACAACACAGGCTGATCCAACTTTGATGTAATGTCCTTGAAACAGGTAAAAATGAGGCATTGGAACTGTATGTTTTGCCCCAAAGATGCCCGTATGACCTCCACACAACACCTGGGAATGCTCCTGATGAGGTGGCAGATGGTCTCCTGTGGGATCTCCTCCAAGACCTGGACTAAAGCATCAACTAACTCCTCTACAGTCTGTGGTGCAACATGACAGTTGTGGATGGATCGAGACATGATGTCCCAGATGTGGTCAATCGGATTCAGGTCTGGGAAACAGACCTGAAACAGGCAGGCGAGTCTATTGCTTCAATGCATCTTTTAGGAACTGCAGACACACTTCAGCCCCATAAGGTCTAGAATTTTCCTGCCTTAAGAGGAACCTAGGGCCAACCCCACCAGTATATGGTCTCCCAAGGGGTCTGAGGATATCATCTCGGTACCAAATGCTATTATGGTATCTCAGGTGAGCACAAGGAGGAGTGTGCGGAGCTCTAAAGAAATAACACTTTACATTATTACTGACCCACTGCCAAACCGGCCATGATGAAGGATGTTGCAGGCAGCATATCGCTCTCCACTATATCTCCAGACTCTGTTACGCCGATTACATGTGCTGAGTGTGAACCTGCTTTCATCCGTGAAGAGAAAAGGGCACCAGTGACAAGTTTTCCTGTCTTGGTGATCTCTGGCAAATTCTAAGCATCCTGCATGGTGTTGGGTTGAGCACATTTCGTATCTGTGGACGTTGGGCCCTACCATCCTCATTGAGCCTTTTGATCAACGTCTGTGCAGACGCAGGCACATGTATGGCCTGCTGGAGGTAATTTTGTAGAGCTCTGGCAGTGCTCCTCCTGGTTCTCCTTGCACAAAGAGGGAGGTACTAGTCCTGTTGCTGGGTTCCTGCCCTCCTACAGCCTCCTACATGTCTCCTGCTGTACTGGCCTGTCTCTTGGTACTGCTTCCAGCCTCTGGACACTACGCTAACAGCCACAGCAAGCCGTCTTGCCACAGCTAGCATTGATGTGTCATCCTGGATGAGCTTCACTAGCTGAGCTAGTTTTATGGGTTGTAGAGTCTGTCATATGCTACCAGAGTGTGAAAGCACCACCAACATTCAAAAGTGACCAAAACATCAGCCAGAAAGCATAATAGCTGAGAAGTGATCTGTGGTCCCAACCTGCAGAACCATCTCTTTATTAAATGTATCTTGCTAGTTGCCAATAATTTCCACCTGTTGTCTATTCCATTTGCACAACAGCATGTGAAATTGATTGTTAATCAGTGCTCCTTGGACAATGGACAGAGATTTCTCAGAAGTTATATTGTGTTGTTTACGTGGCCCCTTTATTTTTTGAGCACTCTATACAGTAAAGTCATTAAGGAATTCAATTGATTAATAGCTTTAAGCAGTTGGAAACATCCTATAATCTAGTGTCTTTAGTTTGTAATTTCCTCTCAAGGTACTAAGCGCTAAACCCTCTGTGTTGTTCTTGGCATTCCTCAGCTGGACTGGAGAACATCGTGCGGACACTGATACCTTCCTCTGGGATCCATTCTCTTCTCGATTTGATGGAAGCCTAAAAAAGGCCATAAGCCAGGCAGCTCCCGTTATGTCTTCAGTCATAGAGCCTTGGGGCGAAAAATGCTCCCTTCTTTCCTCAGCACACCTTAAAGTTTCAACAAGAAATGACATATGCCCTGACGTACAGGGGAACAGGGCCATACGCCTGCCAGAGTCAGGTCAAGTGTTGAGTTACTGGACTGAACTTTGCTTCACTGCACAAGTATTTTCTCTTACTTTGGATGGATTCAAGATTTTTTTTTTCTTCATGTCACCTCTTTTTCAACAGAAAACTTTTAAAGTAGATTTAACAAAATTATATTTAAAAAAACATGATTGCAAATCCTTTTTATTGTTGATGTTTTGTATTTTTTTGCATTTATTCCATAAGTTTTTGACAATAATCCTAATTGTGACATGTGCTATTGATCCCATAGTCCAGTGCCCCCTTTGCACCATGTCACATTCCCGCTTCATGACCTCATGACAATACGTATGCATTAAACAGATGTGCCCTTCTATGAGGGGCCCTGAAACTGGAGAGGAATGCTTATGTACTCTGGACTATTCTTCACTGGCCTTGAAGCCAGGGGCCTCTGGGTCCACTGGACAGGATAAACATGATATGTTTTTTTGTCAGGTTTATTTGTGAAAAAGGGAGAAAAACATTACTTTACAAAATGTAAACTAAGCCTTCAATGGCAAAGTCATGTCAGAACATTTAGCTCATTATCAGTGCGTGGATCTCAGGCAATTAGTCAGCTTTAATTTTCTTATCTCTAAAGGTATCAACACACATATGCCATTGATTTTATCCTATATATACTTAAAAAATCCCAAATGTAGGTTTTCATGAAAAATGTTTTATTTTCTCCTTTCCAAGCCCTACAATACTTTGTTTCAGCTGAGTCAGAATATCAACATGCACATATTGTGTCAGTCCAGAAACTAAGAGTAGGTCTCTTGTCACATAGTACTGCAAGGTTTCAAATATTTACTAAAAAGTATAAACCTCTCCATTTTTTTTTTCTTTTGAGATGTAGGTCCTTAATCACATGAAAGGGCCAACTTTCTTTTTGAATGCTGTTATTTTTCATATATACACACAGTATGTTTGCAGCCGTGTAAAGTCACGTTAAGCACCCACAGTCAAAAGTCAAAAGTCCCTCACAGTTTATGCATAGTGTTACTTTGGGTAAAACTATGTAGAAAAGGAACACATGAAATGTATTGCTTTGATTCAGATTTACTCCAGCTCTCTCACAAAGTCTAAAAACACGACTGTTAGGTTAATTTTGATCTCAAAAATTTCCTTAGGTGTGAGTTTGTGTATGTCTTTGTGTGTCTCTGTGTTGCCCTGTGACAGACTGGCGACCTATCCAGGGTGTACCCTGCCTCTCACTCATAGGCTGCCGGAGATAGACCACGACCCTGATAGAATAAGCAGGAGAAGATGGATGGATGGTTCAGAGTTGCACATAAAATAATAATACATGTACATTTTCACTGATTTAAAACTAAGGTAGGGTAAGGAGGGGTACAGTAATGGTATTTTTCAACTAAATTATACTGAAACAGTTTTTTTTTGGAATCTTAACATTTTTATTTTGCCAAAAAGAAATTTTATAAAAACTGCTCGAATGGACTTAATATCATGGGATGTTGCAATGCCAGTTGTAGTTGAGGCCCTCTCCAGTAGATGAAGGAGCTGCAAGGTTCCATTGTAGCTGTGGAAGGATAAACTGTTTCCACATACTGTATATGGAAGCAATTGATCTATTTTACCCTTACCAAGTAAGTGCCTAGTAAAAATATGTTAAGCTGTTTAAAATTTAGACATGAGAAAGCTTCATCTTGTAAGCTCGGGATATTTTTACCTTTGTCACAGTATATATTCAGTAAAACTGTATTAGGTGCAGTGTATGTTCTCTGATAATGTGATTAAAAATTAATATAACCATAGGTGCTTATTAAATTGAATTCAAAGTTACAGCTAGGGATTATTATGATTAGGTGTGGGATGTGAGAGCAAATATGTTTGCATTCACATGAACCTGGAACATGTGTACGTATGATTCAGGAGCTACAACAAAAACACCTGAACTGGAAAATCTTTCAGTAGACACTCCAAATGAGTATTTACAAAATGAAACACAGAATCTACCAATATACTTTTCTATTACATAACTAAAATACCAAGTTACAAAATCTCTTTTATTATCAGGGTCAATGATAAAAGGTGTATACTGTATATAGAAAAATAGCCATCTGTTTTGAAGCAATAACTAGGTCTTTGGCATTTTAAATCTCTAGTTAAGCAAATTGTGTGTAAAGAATGAATTGGTCACAGTTGAAATGCTATTGTCCATATTTTATAACCACAACCCCTCATGATTTATATAAAAAGTCAAGACCAGAGGTCCTCAACCCATGGATCCTGGACTGGTACCACGCCTCAAAGAAAAATAATAATTATTTACGTATTTCTGCAGTACTGGTCAGTGGAGCGCTTTATTTTGAAAGAATAATGTCATTTTACTTCCACCCTTTTACTTGTAGGGGGAGCAGGGAGTGAAAAATGTGCAAACGGTTGGTTTAATCTCTGGGTTTATCCCTTTAAATAAGCTGGTAAGCTGGACAATAACAGGGAATTAAATAAAGAAGGAGTTTTCGCTTTAATAATGGCCAAACTTACAAACTAAAACAGTAATCCTTCCTCGTACCACATTGCATCTTTTGCCCATTGTTAATAATAAGAGGCTGACTCTATGGTTAACTCTGTAGCAGAATCTATAAAGCACAATGGTAGAAAATAATGGAGAAAATAGCCCTACTGTATATCTAGAAGATTCCTACTTAAACCTGAAAATTTATCTACTGCTGTATAAAAAGAACATTCAGGAAACTAAGATATCATTAACAGATGAGAATAAAAGTCTCTTTTTAGTACAGTTGTCAAACTTGCAGTCATAGCTCTGTTTAGCTGTTCATTTCCTGAACTTTCAGCAATAATTTTTGTAATTTTTTATAAAGAAAAAGAAATGGAAAATTAACAAACATTGCTTGTATTAAAAATAAAATCATTTGAAACGTCCTCAGTAAGTGAGGCAGGATTGGAAAGAACTGATCTGTTAGGTTGTTTTTTTATTGAAAATGTTATCTTCATCTAAACTTTAAAGGATGGTTGACTCTTTCCCAATTTTTTCAATATTCCTTTGACTGCGGCCTCAGTTCCAGACATGATAAATCTATTACTTAGTAAATGGATGCAGCACTTGTTGCCTGCCTTTTTAGCTGTGATACCGTTCCCAAGCAAATCATTGGATAAGCTCCTGCTGTATACAACTTCATGTTCTTGCTCCTTCTATAAACCATACCAATGGCCCTGTCAGCTGTTTACCCCGTCTTTAGTGGCAAAATGCTGATACGCTGCTTGTGGTTCTATTGTAGGAGGTTTATTCCTTTAAAGGTTAATTTTTACTTCCACTTTTGCTTTACCTTCATCGTGCAGCAAATGCTGCAAGTCAATGATTTGATTAAATCTCCAAAGTTTTGACAGACATAAATGAAAAACAAAAATGGTTACCTAACTTGAATCATCAACTGTAAAAGACTACAGTATTTAAAATCTGGTATCATTTTGAATTTATTTACATGACTTTCAATCTGTTTGATTTAATTGACTTATAGTTGAAAGTACCCTGAGGGTTGCATTGTGTGACATTATTTATAATAATCATATATATTTACAAAATATATTTTTTCTTCTTTTGGAATTGTAAGTGCAATGTATAAAAATAGCATCAGTAGTTGGTATTTTTTGTTTCAATGGTTTTAAGAAAACAGGAAACAATAAGAATAGAAAGGAAATATAATAATAATAATTTAAAAAAAAACAGCTGTACCAGATTACATTTTTATATAATGCTCAAGGAACCAATAACTTTATAAATAAAAGATTGGTAAACTTAGTTTGCGTTCATGCCCTCCTGTAAAGGGTGCAGGCAGTGCATTATTCTTACATTTTCAGAGGACTCCATCCACTTGCACCATTTCCCTCCTTAAACACACTAATTAAATAAATCCAGATAAAATGATAAACTTAGAATATGGACAACATTTGAGATGATGGGCATTCAGAAAGGGCCCTTTCTGCATCAAAAGTAGCTCCGCAAGCAAAGAGAGCTCTATTAGTGAGGCTTTCAATGATCCAAGGTGTACTCAATAACAAGCCCACAGCTTCAGACTCATATGTTCTTACTCTGCCATGATTTTATTATTTTTTTTCCCAACTGACACGGCAATCTGATGATGAACCAGCCCCATTATTTTTCGTGCACCGGTAGGAAAAGGCAGATCCCTGAATATTGTGCCTTCACAGAACCAACATTATCCCTCTATGTCAGAGGTGGATAATATCCTTGCAGTCTCAGAGTCCAGAGGTGCATACAGAATGATGTCATTAATCCTCCAGGGCAATCTCTTTCTGTCTTCCATGCGCTACCCATTTACAACTGCTGAAAAACAGAGCCACATTTGCATGCTGCATATGTTGCCAGGTGGCTCTGTGGGCTGCGGGTACAAATTAGATTTTCTGAAAACAAGGTGTAATAGAGAGCGAAGAGTGATGAAACCTGGCAAAAATGTCGTTCTTTCTACTCCACTTTTTTCTATTTAGGCTGGACTTTTAAAAATGTAATTTGGTTGTGTTTCTAGATCTAAATTCTACATCTCAGTTAAAATATTTTGGTTAATCTGCAAGGCTTTTGAAAGTATGATGGATGGGGAGATTTTACAATTTCCATGATAGCCTTTAGACAAATGGACATCAAATTGTTGTAGCTCACAATTCAAACAACTCCATTTACATATTAAGATCTCAATAGTTCCAATAACAGCACAAATAATTATTTCCCTCTTTCGGCTATTTTATTTTTTTTTTAACTGTCCTGTCTGGCTATGTGGCGATAGGAATAATTGTCTTGATGCCAAAAAGAGAGACCAACAGATTTTGCTTTCACAAGTGGAGCAGTAGGGGTATTGCCATAGTGTTCCGCTTGATCCATCCATCCATCCATCCATCCATCCATCCATCCATCCATCCATCCATCCATCCATCCATCCATCCATCCATCCATCCATCCAT